>NC_047148.1:17417890-17697890 GCF_009829125.3 Periophthalmus magnuspinnatus
TGGACATGTAGATGAGTGTGACAGTTATCTTTACATGTCTGCCAGAAAATGTCTACTTTAGTTGAGCAATGCCCTAAAATTATTTTAAAAGTGCATTACTTGGCTCTTGATGAAGCATGGGTTTTTCTTGTGGTCTGTTTTGGTCATCTGGAGCAGAACTGGACTCATTGCTGGACTCATGGCTGGACTGTTGTGGTTTAGACAGAGGGAGGAGGCCTGGTAGAGGCTGCAGCTCTCTTCCTTTGAAGAACCAAGCTCCTGACCGTTTCTGCACCTTGAAGACAGCAAGGAAGACACACAATAACTCTCTCTGTTGATTTGCAAATAAGCAAGTGAACAACAGCCATTTGGTTATTCATAAACTGAGCTAAAATGGACTTAATCAAAATGATCACAGAATAGTTTTATGGTATAATTGCATATTACAATGTTATGACTGGCAGAGAATATATTGGCATTGCTACAAACCCAAACAAACATATAGAGCCAACATTGTAACATAAATAAAGCTGCTAAAAGTGCAAAATGATACTGATTGTTGTAAATATTAGTCTACTCATTGCTTACTTCAAATACTAAGAACTATGAAAGATAATTTTGCCAGATCAATGGACACAGCACAGGACAAAGTACACAACTACAAACTCAGTGCTCAAAAATAGTTTGTGTGACAAAATATTATGACATTATTAGCCTTGTTTTTCTCACCTCTTGGTGCTCATTGCAGATTCGGCACAGCCACATTGGGCTGGCCCTGCTGTTGCTGTAGACTCCACATTTACTGCACATGTGCTACAAAGAACACAATTAACATGGTCAGATCTGGACAGATTCAATTTTCAAATGGAAAATAATTGGAATTATTCTTATCTTATAGTCAAGATAGCAATATCCTTATGTTTTGTGACTGACAACATAGACAGAAGGTGAAACATAATGCTATAAACAGCCTGTCATAAGAAGTTAGCATATGGCTGACTTGGCATGTATTATCTCTATAGGAAATCTCCAAGGAATGACATACTGCAACAATTGTATGTGTAAAGTAATGGGTGCATCTGCTGGGGCTGCACACCTACTTTGTTGCAGTGTGCACAGAGGACAGCTGTGACTCCCTGTGGTCCAAACCCTGCCCCACATATAAGGCAGAGCGACTGGCCATCACCACACGCAGTCTTCTTAATATTATCCAGCCGAGTGGAGAGGCGCCTGCAAACACATGCTCTGTAAGTCTTGATTCATATTGGCTAGCAAAGACACTTTCAGGTCATCTTCAGTTGATTAGAATGGAACAATTTGTTTCAGTGGTTCAGTAAAAAAAAAATATTTAATGATATTTCATTTGACTGGAACACACTGAACATTCATACTTTAAGGGGACCTTTTACTATTTTTCTCTTAAAATTAGTTTACTCATAGTTTTGATTAATTAATGCATGTTCAAGGGATTTTGCATCGCTCTATATTCAAGACTAGAGTGCTCAGAAAATTACTGTTTTCTCCCACCTCCCATCCCCACCCCTTACTCTGTGCTCACTTGTGATTGTTCAAAAAATTCAGACATTGGGTCATACATGTAGGGTTCATAATGTCTTGTAGCCATTTTTAACAATATAAACAGGTATGAAGATCTGCTGCTTGCTATGATGAAATAACACAGTTTTTAACAGAAAGTCACTAGACCCATTTCTATTATTATACAGTTTTAGATCTGTATTGCAGGTCACAATTAACAAAATTAAAATCTTGGATACGTTGAACTGAACTTTTTTTTTTTATTCTGTAGGTGTATGTAAACTGATATGACAAAATTAGTTAACATCTTACTCTATTCTCTGATGCTCCATGGCCTCCATCATAGCTGCACGAGCCAGTACACTGTTGATGATCTCCTTTTCCTCATCGGTGAGCTCTGCTCCCAGAGGGGCGCTGGACATGTTCATCATTCTCCAAATCTAGACCAAAAACACAACCACCCACACGCAGAGTAAGAAGCAGCTCCAAATGAATCTGCCATCTCCAATGGCTGCACTTGCACACAAGAGACATTAAGATCTGACATCAGCAACAAACTCTGTCACAAATATTATACAAATAATATAAATCTGCACTAAGAATGACATTTTTGCTAATTAAATGAAAGTACTGAAGACATAGAGGAAATAAATAAAATGCATGCAAAAAATGGTGTGTGAATCAGCAAGGCCATGTGGAATAAGGCAGAGGCCATGTGGAATAAGGCAGAGGCCATTTGGAGATGAAGAAAGTGGAGTAACTTGTTAGTCTTTTGTATTTTGTTAATGATGTCTTATATGCCCATTAAAGGGCTCAGCATTTTTGTGTGTGCAAGACACAATAATAAAATAAAAGCAATCAATCAATGTTTAGATCAATGAAGACTGTGGAAAAGAGTCGAAAAAAGTGGGTTGGATAGGCACAGGACTAGTGAGCCTTGGAAGAGGGATGATAATAAATGTGGCAGTGTCAAGGGTAAGATCATGAGGATGACCAAAGAGGGGATGGATGTAGGTAAAGACATTGTGTTGTACTGTATATATAAATTATGTATCAATGCATTTTTTCACCTATGTAATGCATTTTGAAATGATGAAAGGAGTTACTTTTCTCAAGTTGACTATAATATTGTCCAATTAGCATCTGTTTGATGTTTCCACAGAGATTGCGATGTAAGATAACACTGAGGTACTAAATTTATCTCATGCATAATTGCCATAAGCTTTGAAATTTTGTGCCACGGCCCTTGAGGCTATTCGGAAAAAAATATGAAAATGTAACATCAGTGTATGTTCTAACCCTCAATGTCAATGAGACAGAGTGAGACCTGCTTAGTATGAGCTCAAAGCAGTGCATCTTCAACTCAAACATGGCTAGAGGGAATTCCCCATCCGTCCAACTGTGGGGCAGAGGTGTTACTTGAAACACGACTGATGTAAGCTAATTTGAGCCATGGTCATTCCAGCTGAGCCACACTTACTGCTGTGTCATTGCCCCTGGACAATACAACTCCAAACATCTGCTGGTCATGACAAAATGAACACACCTTTCTCACTTGTACAGCTGCTCAGAAAAAAAAGGCTGTTAATTGAGTAGGAGTCAGATCTCTACGGATGCCTGGAGACATTGTGAAGAAGAACTCTCATTATCTTCTGACACAAGTACAGTTAAAAGAAAACTCTCTGACCCTCAGTGGCCCTTGCTGACAACTGACAATTTAGAGTAAGCGTATTCACTGGAAACAAGAGCCTAAAATCTGGGGCAAGCAACAAATTAACAAGTGGATTCAGCCTGTTAAGTCGTCAAAACAGTATGGTAGCAGATGTGCAGTGAACAGCAATTGAGTAGAAATATTTATTTGTAATTGCATTCTAGTTCAAAAGGAAAAATGTCACATGTTAATACCAATGATGGCTGATGTGGATACTGTGGAAAGCTGACAGATGTGTTTTCTGTGTTAAGGTGAGGGTCAGACACAAGAGCTGTGGGGGAGCTAATTCATTTATGACTCTGACAGTGCCAATAGTAATCAGTACAACCTCAGGACCGCTTAATCAGTAAAGATGTGGGACCGGTATAGGACAGTGAAAGCGTGAATTTCACAAGGTGCAACCAATTAATACTTTGTATCTTGCAAACTTTGTATACTTTTCTTTGTGTACTTTAAATCTTGCACAGTTGCCAAGTTGAGATAATGCTATATACAAATAAGCTAGATGATCCTTCACTCATAAATGGATTCTATGGACTCGCACCAATTCTTTAACAAAATCATCTTCAGTCATAAGCTCTGGTGGCATTACTTTTTCTGGTTGAATAGAATTTCCCACAACTGCAGCTCATTTGTTTTTTTGCTTGGACAGTTTTCCAGCTCTGGATCAGCTTCAAGTTCACTTGCATGTCTACCCAATGGTGAGATATAGTTATAGCTTACAGAGATAACGTAAATAACATGTTGGGGTCAGTGGTGGCTCTGAGCGGCAGTCATGTGACCTGAGCATCTAACAATAGATGAATGTACATGACAGTGCTATTTGATTCTCAAAATCACTCTTTCAGTGAAAGTGAAGACACAAACTGCTTTCAAACGGCAGTGCACAATAACACTGACCCCATTTTCACCCCATGAACCCTCAACTTGACCTCCCATGGGTGTACTTTACAGGTGTAGCTTTTTTTTTCTTTTTTTTTTTTGGTAATCTGCAGGTCAAGCTACAAGGCATTATGACCAGAGAGGTAAGCATTTCACAGTCATGAGGTTAGTGGTGTCCATAAACAGGGTGGAGTGATCTAATGAAGCTGAGAGGTGTAGGCTGCAGTAAAGACACAGGATGTTGCTGTATTGATTGTAGAAACATGAGAACTAAGCTAAAAGAAATGAGACTTGGAGTAATTACTGAACCAGTACAATCGAATGGACATTCAGCTGAGTAGGCAGCTGAGATTTCACATATAAACCACTGTATGTTATGTAAGAGTGAGACTAGTTAATGCTCTGTGTACTTAAAAGGGTCAAAGTGGGTCAGTGGGCACCGACTAAGAGCGTTGCTTTAAAGTAAGGTTTTCTAGTATTTTATTTTGGCATCTGTATTTTAAAATAATGTCTTTTAGTACATTTTAATTTTTATTTAATATTATTTACTTGTCTATTATGTGTATTAATTGATGGGCTAAAATTCAATTGTCCTTTTCTTCCACTAATACATTTACATGCATTCTTCATGCTGTACCATTTGTATTGTATTAGCCATTGAATTTCTCTCCATAAAACTAGTATTTATCTGTTTTAGCATAGCATAGCTATACCTATAACCATAGTGTTACAAGTTGGTCTCAGGCATGTGAAATATCAGTCAAACATGAAATCATATCAAGTACAAATTATGCAATGTTTACACGCCTGACCAAACAATGGACTTTAACCAAACAAACCTGTACACATTAAACTACCTTGTATGAATGAATTTTATAATTGTAAATTGTATATGGATGTGGTGACTGATGTTGAATGGGACTAGTTTTACTTATTGATTGACTGGATGAATAATTGTATTAATATACAGTGTATTTTATTGGCATGTATGCCAATTATGACATCAAGCTATCCAGAGACTGTAGATGTAAATTAGCAATTTTGCTATAACTTGCAAACATATTACCATGTTGTGTAGGTCAATCTTTTTAAGGTGCAATGTCCCTGATGAATAAACAAATAAATTAAACTAGCTAAACTTCTTTTAGCCTCCCTTTTAGTCATCATGTCTATAAATGTGCGTGAGATGTTTGCAGTGAAATATTTTCTAATTTATGACACCAATTTTGGAGCTTGCAAGACATCTTCTCGTACAATGTGTAATGGCAGGTAACATGCATTTATGCATTACAATAACAATGTCAACATATAGCAAAAAAATACAAGATGCTCATGTCAAACCTATAATTCTTATGACCACACAACAGCATTTTTGTAAGGCTTCTCCTTGACCTTCGCCTAAGTCACGTCTGTTCATGAAGGTATGATTTACACCTGTTTTATGGTGTGATCTGACTGTGAGGCAGAATAAGCCCAGGGGGCAGGTGTGTAGGTGTGAGAGTGGAAGAGATTATGGGTATTGCACACATTGTTCAGGAAAATCAGGAAGACACACTGATATTTAAAAACATATATATTTTAAGAACTAACACACAAAGGCAATGTGTGTTAAGTAAAGGTTTTGTCATGTTACAGCATTAATATAAAATGACATGCAAGTACCCCCTGAAAGCCAGTGCTGAGAGGAGATCTGTCACACATGGTCAGCAGCAACCGCAAATGCATGGCAAATTGACATGAACTAAAAGGACATGGAGGCAGTTTAGCTTCATGAGAATATGCGGTACGCTTAAGTGCATGATTGCATACTTGCTACGCTCAGTGAAAGTTCAATTCACAGCACAAAGCAAGTTGTGATTGTGGATTCAGGAAAAAGAAAACATCTGCATGCTTTTTTCTCATGCTTTGAGGCTTATGAGGTGATTTGGTGGTCTTAGTGAATGAATAGCTGAACACAACATTGGAGCATAGCTTATTAAATTCAAATTAACTTCATAGATTACAGTCTATGATTAGAATTTGGGGACGGTGAAATGTAAATCACCGCACAAGAAGACAAATTGGCTTTTGTCATATTTAGGGCTAATCATTGAGACACCTGTTATGATAATATAAAAGATTTTTTTTAAATATAATCATTATGTGATAATCATTATTTAATTATATTTTTAACATAATCATTGTCTGATCAACAACATTTCTATCAAATTGAGCAGTGATTCATGGTGGTCACAGTCATGACTCTAAAATGAGGTTAGTCATCTCAGGAAACCTACTTTGGGAAACTATCCTCGAAACAAAAGCAAGTTCCCCTGTTATTTGCGGTACACAGAACATTCCCTGAGGAGGCAGCACACTCCCCTCTGAATTACACAAATACAGACTCATCTCTCTGCCCGATGCCTCTGTTCACCCTCACGGTGCCCCACAGCTGTGACAGAGAGCTCCCCACATGCTTACGTCAGATTCACCAAGCATCATTTCACTCATCCATCATGCATCTAAGCATTGATTCACACTGCTCTATCCTCCTCCTCCTGTTCGGCTCTTAGTGCAGGCTTAGCTCTGGAGTCTGGAAGCAGCTTATGGGGCTTATTTCGGCAGAGAAACATCTCCACCTCCTTTATCCTGTGTCTGATGACTCTGTGGGAGTATTAACCCTTACATACGCACATGTGGACCTCGTCATATAAACGGTAGAGACAGACCACCATAGAGGCTGCATTATATGACTATGCTGATCTTTATAACAAGGCTCAAGTCAAGGACCCAGATCTCTATCCCACAACAAATGCCATCTAATAAAAATAGTTGACTTTTCACAATTGAAATTTGCAACCTCTTGAAATAACCAGGGAATATAACATGGCTCACTAAATTACCAAAGAAACAAGGAACTAACCTATAGGCATGAATAAACAGAGAGGTGGAAATATATACACTTAAAAGACCAGAGCTCAACAAAACTCTCAAATAAAGCAACCACAGTTGCAGAAGCAGTGTGCTGCTGGGCAAATTTCATGTCATACATTAGAGCGCATTCAGTCTGTATTTAACTCAAGCATTGGCGAAACGCGGGGGGTGTAAGTCCAAAATAGTGTCTGCTTGCTGTCACCCTCTGTATGGGAATAGCTGTCTAAGAGCCCCTAAAGCAAGTGTAAGCACAAAAAAGTTTTGTTAAAGCGCACTGGGAAAAGCATTGAATCTGTAAATCATGACACCCCAGGGAGTTGTCCATGTGCCACATTATAGTGAGGTGTGGGATACCGATTTGAGGGGTGTGATTGTCAGTGCAAGACAGATGAGATAATGATAAATCAGCACCGACATGAGCCTGCATTGATTCATGTCCTGTTTACAGCCAGGACCACTCTGGGAGAACCAGAGTGATGAAGAAATGATGGTGGTGCACAGCAGCGATTAACACTAAAATCCACATAAGATTATACAGACTCTGGGGAGTTGGTAACGGAAACCAATACCACCAACTATAACTATAACACTTGGACGAAAGGATATGGCACAAGTGGAACATTGCAGACTATTCTTGGCATAATACAAATTTATATAAAAATGGAACTAATATTTAAATGAAAAAGGAAATATGAGCAACAGCGATAATTGAAATAAATAAATAAACAACACATCTACTTCTTTCTAATCTTCATAAAATGATGACACGTACCAAACTGTGTTTTAATGTCTCTACTTCTAAAATATGGAAAGTTATGCATTTAAAATAATTTTAAAGTAACATTTTTCATCTGTGTTTTACAGTCTCAAATGATGAATTTCTATTGAATAACAATATCTCACTATAAGCAATTTCCCACACTGTTAATCAATGAACAATAAATGAGAAGATTATTGCATGTATGAGATTTTGGACTGTGATATAAATGAATCAATAGTGCCTCCTTTGCAGTTTCCATTTCAATTTTATTCTTGTAGATAATTGAAGCATGTTTAAAGACTTGCTGGAGTATATTTTTAATTTGTTGTAATAAGCAAAAACAAGGATTCTAGACTTGTGTCAGTATAATGGGTAAATTCACCAATAATGAAAAATTTATGGGAATATCTATTTAGCTTATTGTTTTTAGTTTTGTTTTTTTACATTTTATCGTTACATTTTGTGTCAAGCTCAATTTTTACACAGTATCAGCAATCAGCATCTTTTCACCTCATAAACAGTGTGATGTAAAGCTATTATAAAAGTGGAGGAGGATGTTGTCTAAGTGCTCAGTGCTGTTAGATAGACAAGAAAAATGCATTACATTATTATCACACCACCAGGGATGTAATTTGATCACATACATAATCTGCTTATATTCTTAAAAATATATATTTTAAAACTGAGAGTCTCACAAGTCTTCTATTGTCTGGCCGTGGTGAACCCAGTTGCCATGTTAACTAAGATTCTATAAATACATATGCACATCTCCTGAATGTATTTGGGCACAATTCCTTTTTGTTATTTTATGCTGTTTTTGTACTACAGCTAACAGCATATATTCAAATAGGCAACTTTCAAAGGTGTGACAGAGGGATTCTGATACTGGATACCCCATGCGAGTGTGAGTGAGTGACTGAGTGTGTGTCATGATGAGCTGCTCCAATAATGTTCCCAAATGCAGAGCACCACAATACATCAACTATGGGGACAAAGCATTTGAACTCTCCAAATGGGTGCTCATGTGCAACACACCTCATGGGTGAAAAATCATGGTTTTAATTGATCGTTTAATGGGTTAAGTTAAAGTGTTGACCCCAGTCCTGACACTGTCTTTTGATTAAAGAAGCATTTTGTCCAGCCTGATAGGAAAAGGTGCAAAAATTAAGTATGTGTAATTGGAGCTTCTTGACAAAATGGGGCAAAACCTGCATCCAGGTGTGCAGTTGCAAGGTTCACCTCAATTTCAACTCTGGGCTGCTCCAGAGAAGATTATGTGCACTTTGCTTAGGTAAACATGCAAAGTGCACATAAGACCAAGACATTGTTTTTGAGTAAATGATTTAACAAGGTGACACTTGAGGGTCCAAGGATTCCTGAACCATTAAGTTGAGTTGTCAGTTCTCCATTTTGCTAATCCCCCACAGACTATTGACATCTCATTACCTTTAAGGAACTGTATGTATACAGTTATGAACAAGATATCACAATAACAGCTGAATCTGGGTTGCCATTGCCTTAACCTGCATATAGAGGGCACATGAAATGTAATTTCATTGTTTGTTTTTATCAATGACAAAGGAATCAATCAATCAACATACCTTTTCTCTCATTCTCGTGTGAAAGCTTAGAACTTCCAGAATTCACTCACTGAACTGCAGGGACTGCAGTAAGAGCTACAGTTGAAACCAGACGTTTACATACACTATATTTTTTTCTCACTGTGAAATAAAACTAAACTTTTCCTGTTTTAGTTCAATTAGGATTACCAAAATGATTTCTATTTGCTAAATGCCAGTATAATGACAGAAGGATTTTTTAGAAAATTTTTCATTACTTTCTTCAAAGTCAGAAATTTACTCACAGTAAGATTACTACGCATTTAAACAATTTGGAAAAAACCCAAAGGATGATGTCAGCTATTTGGAAGCTTCTGAACGTTGAAATTGACAAGATTTGAGTTAGTTAGAGATGCATATGTGGATGTATTTGAAGGCACACCTGAAACACACTGTTTTCCTCATGGGAAAGGTGAAAGAAATAGACCAAGATAACAGGAAGAAATTGTGGACCTGCCCAAGTCTGGTTTATCCTTGGTTGCAATTTCCAGGTGTCTAAAGCTGCCACATTAATCTGTTCAAACAATTATACACAAGTATAAACACCATGGGAATGTCCAGCCATCATACCTTCCAGAAATGAAGCAAAAGACCGTGTGAAGATGCTGCTGAAGCTGATCAGAGTGTGTCATTATCCACAGTGAAACAAGTACTGTATCGACATGGGCTGAAAGGCCACTCTGCCAGGAAGAAGCCATTACTCCAAAAGTAAAAATAAAAAACAGATTACAGTTCGTAAATGCACACAGAGACAAATAATTAATTTCTGGAGACATGTCCTGTGGCCTGATGAAACTAAAATTGAGCTGTTTGGCCATATTGAGCATTGTTGCATTTGGAGGAAAAAGAGGGAAGCCTGAGAACACCATCCCAACTGTGAAATATGGGGGTGGCAGCTTCATGTTGTGGGGTTGTTTTGCTGCAGGAGGGACTGGTGAACTTCACAAAATAGATGGCAGCATGAGGAAAGAACATTATGTGGAAATACTGAAGCAACATCTTAAGACATCAGCCAGCCAGGAAGTGAAAGTTAAATCCATAAATGGGTCTTCCAAATGGACAATGACCTAAAGCATACTGCCAAAGTGGTAACAAAGTGGCTTGAGGATAACAAAGTCAATGTTTTTGAAGTGGTCATCACAAAGCCCTGGTCTCAATTCTATTGAAAATGTATGAGCAGACCTGAAAAGGCACATGCGAGCAAGGTGAACTACAAACTTGCTTACACCAGTTCTGTCAGGAGGAATGGGCCAAAATTCCTGACAACTATTGTGAGAAGCTTGTGGAAGGATATCCAAAATATTTGACCCAAGCAATACGGTTTAAAGGTACCAAATACTAATAAAGTGTACGTAACCTTCTGAGTTTGAAGAATGTAATGGAAAATTGTCTAAATAAAACCCTTTTTTCCATTATTCTGACATTTAGCAAATAGAAATAATTTTGGTCATTCTAATAGACCTACAACTTCAAAAGTTTAGTTTGATTTCATGTCAGACAGGGAGAAAAAAGAAGTGTATGTGTCTTTCTATATAGTGTATGTAAACTTCTGGTTTCAACTGTATATTTGATTTGAGCAGGTTTACCTCATATCTGGGAACAAAGTTAGGTCATTGTTTAAGCAATTAAGATTAGATTACTACATCTTATTTTCTCCAAATGCCCATGTGGGAAAAATGGGCTGATAGAAACATTTCCACTGAGTTCAGCATCAAAGACGGTTGAGTTGGCGTGAATGGTTTCAGTTCAAGCACAATAGCTGCATCAGTCAGCACCTGCAGGCCACTCAACGGGCTGAATAATCCTTGTCCAAGAATCGCACCATCATCCAGGGTCGATAGGGATGATTATACTGGTCAAGGAGGGAATTAGAGAGCCATACAAGGAGCATGGGAATCTACAGCGGGAAGTAGAAATCAATCGTACCATGGTAGAGGACAATAGAGCAAATCAATTTCACACAATATAGGCCTCCTTAATTACTCCATATCCACTTCATGTTCCCATTATTTAAATTAAACTTAAAGACACAGGTAAGCTACTTTAGGGTCACAAGACAAATAGGCTATAAAAAGCTTCAAATGCAGTTTTAGTGTGATGGAATGAAAAAAATGTACACACAATGTGTACTGAATTAATTACACCATCAATTTTTACTCAGTATGTGTCCCCTGCAGGGCAAAGACAGCTGTACTTAAGTTGAAACAAGATACACTCAGAGCATGTCTTGTAGTAATTAAATCTATTCCTTATGGGCATCATTAAGTATTCATACATATATTTGCTTGTATCGTTAATGGCTGCATAACAAAACAAACATTTCCAAAACTAAATATTAATAATAATACAAACAAGGGGTAAAAGTAAAGGTATAGCCTATAGGATTATTAACTGAATGCGAACTCATTTTCATCATTTAATTTCCACATCTTCAAATTCTATAAAGTGAAACTTTCCAAGGAGTTTCTGCGCTTATGCTACGTTCCTTGGCAGGTAAAATGTGAATTTCGAGGCCTACCTGAAGTCTTCAGACAGATGTGTGTTTGTGCTGATCCTTCAGGGTGAAGTGCCGCGGCTCAGCATCCTGCGCTGGAGTCCGCTCTTCTCCAAGAGCGCAGCTTCCACACTGTAGTAAAGGCACGCTCCGCCCCCACGCCCCCACCCTCATTCACTCTAAATAAATCTGTCCACGCGCATCTCATCAACAAATGAAAAAGGTGATGCCGTATCTGCAGACCAATTCAAGCACAGTTTAACTCTAGAGTTCTGATGGTTTTGTTTCAAATCAGCGCTGGTTCAACAGGCAGGTGCACCTCACTGTGCGTGAGCTCTGCCTCCATTAGGCTGTACACACGACTTTTTATTTACATGGAACTAGTAGCTCTATTTCTGGTGCTTTGTAGAGCCTCAAGCTGAACAGCTGCACTTAGGCCCATTGTGTGTATACAATACAGATCATGCAATAGGATTGCCGTGTGTGCAATTAGAAACCATATTATTATGTAATTCTGCCATCCACAAAAAGCTGTAACGTGAATGTTGTACGGTCAGTATAGCACATAATTTCAGTCACACATACGCTATGTGAGTCAGAATCCGATGATTGATATGAATGTGTGTCTATAGAGCACAGATCTTATAGGTCGATGCTTCAGCGGCCTTCGTTTATTCTGCTGTAGTTTCTTATGGTGACCGCCTGCTGGCGCCCTGCTGTGGCCCACAAAAACTGCCCCATCAACAGAACATCTTTGTACCTGTAGTGAAGAGTGCAAATTCCCCCGCTACAAGGCTAGATTATTTTACATGATGTAGGGGACTGTCCACAGTATTTCACACATTCCACTGTCTGAAGTTTGAAATGTACTGGACATTTTGCTCATTACATCTAAAATTACTGCAGACACATTCTCACGTAAAAACCTCATGAAAATAGAGGAGAATTTGTCTTTGCTTTGCATATAATCATGTTGTGCAACTTCACAAATTATGCAATTTATAGATGTGGGTGGACTTTAGGGTTGGCCTTATGTTTGTGATATAAAACAAAAGTCTCATTTACAATACTGGTATATATTTTTAACTGTAAAGTAAAAAATATCTTTGGGTTGAATGAAAAAAGCGAAAAATAGGGGGAAAACTCCAAAATTTTAAAATGTGTGATTTCCTCCAGAGGGCTTTACAAGTGCATGTCTGTCCAAGAAACACAGTAATGTTATTTTAAACCCTGAGGTAGTCCTACAAAAAGCACTGCAGATGATTTGTGTGACCTCTCAGGCCACCCTGAAGTACCGTCTGCTGTGAACATGTCAAAAAACATTAAGTTTAACATTTATACCCGGTGGTGTAGTCATTGCTAGAGGACAGGTTTGAAAAGGCAAGCTGCATGCCATTGTCTGTCTCCATCTAGTGTTCAGCTTGTGGGACTTCAGGGAATCGATCATATGCATGAAAAATAAATGAATAACAGATATTTACAAGTGATGAGAGTCAAAGGGCACGTGTATAAACAATGGCAATGAGAAGCACAGTAGGAAAAGGTTGAAGAATTTATCAAGGCAAACCTAGAAAGTAAATAACTAGTCATCATAATAATCTGGTGGCCCAAACATTTGGATGTGGTGTTTGAAAAGAGTGCGGCGTCTGCCCACATATAAAGTGCAGATAATCTGTCCCTCAGGGCTGTCAGATGACTAGTATGTGTCTGTGTGAGCTGTGTCAGCCAGTAGCAAGGAGAAAGCACAAGACCTTTGTAAAAAAGCATACTTCAGACTGCGACGGAAGCTTTGGTTAAACAGTATAAATAAAATGTATTTTTAAAATGAAACCTGTTGTTTCTTTCTTCTGGTTATACATTTTGGGGTCAGTGAAAAAGTTTACAGTTTCTAGCATAAAATTGAATTACTTAAATATTCCAAGTATATCCACAGGTTGAATTGCTATATACATAATCATAATAAATTACATTGTTTTTATACAGTGCTGTGAAAAAATATTTGCCCCCTTCCTGATTTTGTACTTTCGCACGTGTGTCACACTTAACTGTTTCAGATCATCAAACAAATTTAAATATTAAACAAAGATAAACCAAGTAAAGAAAAATGCTATCCAAACCCACATGATCCTGTGTGAAAAAGTAATTACCCCCGTTAAATGATGAGTTAACTGATCAATCATATTATTGTTGAAAACGGAGTTAAATTTCATAGCCACATTCAGGCCTGATGCCAGACCTTTCAAGTCAAGAGATCACTTAAATAGAACCTGTCTGACAAGGTGAAGTCGGCCATATTGAACCCAAGACATCATGCCGTGATCCAAAGAAATTCAGGAGCAGATAAGAAAAAAAGTAACTGACGTGATGTTTCAGTCTGGAAAAAGGTTACTGAGCCATTTCTAAATCTTTGGGACTTCACTGAACCACGGTGAGAGCCATTATCCACAAATGGAGAAAACATGGTTCACTGGTGAACCTTCCCAGGAGTGGCCGGCCAACAAAAATTACCCAAAGAGCCCTGTGACGACTGAACCAAGAGGTCACAAAGGAACCCAGAACAACATCTAAACAACTGCAGGCCTCACTTGCCTCAGTAAACATCAGTGTTCATGGCTCAACCGTAAGAAAGAGTCTAGGAAAAAATGGCATGGATGGCAGAGTTCCAATACAAAAGCCACAGCTGATAAAAAAAAGAACATAAAGGCACATCTCACTTTTGCCAAAAAACATCTTAATGATCCCCAAAGCTTTCGAGAAAATATTCTGTGGACTGATGAAACAAAAGCTGAACTTCTTGGAAAGAGTCCATCCCGTTACATCTGCCGTAAAATGAACACAGCATTTGATAGAAAAGAACATCATGCCAACAGTAAAACATGGTGGTGGTAGTGTCATGTTTTGGGGCTGCGTTGTTGCTTCAGGACCCAGACAACTTGCTGTGACTGAACCATGAACTCTGCTCTCTACCAACAAATCCTGAAGGAGAAGGTCCAGACATCAGTTTGTGACCTAAAGCTGAAGCGCACTTGCATTCTGCAGCAGGACAATGATAAAAAGCACAAAAGCAAATCCACTTCTGAATGGTTTAAAAAACTGGTTTTGGAGTGGCCTATTCAATGTCCAGACCTGAACCCAATAGAAATGCAGTGGCATGACCTTAAAAAGGCGGTTCACGCTCGGAAACCCTCCAATGTGGCTGATGTAAAACAATGCTCCAAAGAAGAGTGGGCCAAAATTCCTCCACAGCGATGTGAAAGTCAGTCGTGCCAGTTCACGCAAACACTTGACTGCAGTTGTTGCTGCTAAGGGTGGTTCAAACAGTTACTGGATTTAGGGGGGAATTACTTTTGCACATGAGCCATGTAGGTTCAGATGGCTCCCCCAATAAATAAAATCAGCACTTAAAACTGCATTTTCTGGTTTACTTGTGAGTTATCCTTGTCTAATATTTAAATTCGCTTCATCTGAAATGGCTAAGAGTGACAAAGGTGCAGAAAAAGTACAAAATCAGTAAGGGGGCAAATACTTTTTCACAGCACTGTATGCTTGCCTTGAAACCTTCATATTTTTATCCCATTATTATGAATATTTAAAGAGAGACAACTAAAATGAGACCATTTTTGACTTAGGCATGAGCAAGCCATTTATTGTTTTTTGAGGAAGTTAACATGGTTAACGGCATTGAAAGTATTACAATAAACCTCAAAACCTTTGTAAGAGGTCTTCTCTGAATCAGAGTAAGCTGTAGCAATAAACATACAGTATATTGGCAAGTAGATATGTTTTAGTAAGTACATTCATCTCTAAATTCTCAGGTACAATATACAAATTAAAAAATAGAGTTTGTATGCTTTGTGATAACCATTTATCCTTTTCTGTTCAGAATGTTATGATGGAATATTTCACATTAAAGTGTTACAGTTTCTTGTATAGCAGTCATATACACCAAGGCATATGCGTAGAAGGTACATCTATGCGTTGCTTACAATGATAAATAGGCAGTTTTAATTAGTGAAAACCAAAAGAAGTACAGCCAATACCAGTCTCACTCTCAAAGACAAACAACACAGGACAGAAAACACTCCACTAAAGACAAGTATGTATCCATCTTTCTACTACAGGTGCGCATCAAAAGGGATAACCATTTGAAAGAAAACAGGTCATAAATACTGATTTAATAAACGGCTCTGTTCAACCCTCAAATGAGGGTAGTTGCATTTACTGCAAGTGTCCCGGACCCTCAATGCAGATGAGAATGGCTTTATTTTTCAGGTTTAGAAATCTGCACTACTAGGCAAAACTGCACTTTAAGGCATACTCTTAACAAGCAAATGACCATAAATCGTAAAGGCTTAAGAAAAGAAAATTATATGTAGGCCACATGACTGAACAACTGATCCCAAAATACTGCTGCTAATGCTGAAGTGTCAACTTTAGTAAAAGGAAGTCATTTAGTGTGAACTCAACAGTAGCAATTCTTCTAATAGCATGAACAGTACTGTACATAAACTACAAAGTTAAGCCATCTCTTGGCCCACAATATGTTAATCTACACAGCTAAAGCTGGGGAGATAGTGACTTGAAACAACACAAGTACATGTCAAGACAGGCATTAGAACACAAAAGGCAATTGTTAAAAAAGAAAACTATGAACTACTGAAATTATGCACTTAAAATTGGTTTTGGCAGCATTGTATGTACTTGTTATTGAGTAGACAAGTAAACTAACAGTAAAACACATGCTCCTCCTGGATACTCTTGTTTAGGCCCAGATAAGATTTTTAATAAATCCACCAGGTCAAGGCTTGGCTATATGTGGATGCGGCAGAGTGTAATCTACAGCGGTAAGGACATTCGGCTTGAGATCAGGAATGGTTCACTCACAGAATCAGTCTATCCTGATGAAAGCCATGCCATATATTAAACCCACCTTCAGATGTAAATTCACATGGCAAACAGTCTCATGTCTTTTTGAGAATGTTCTTGTGCAAAAAAATGGAATTGATGAGTTGATTACAAATTACAGTTAATAAGTAATACAATGCCAATACTTCATTTAGATAATAAAATGAAACTAGACAATTATTTGTGAAATATTCTCTGTACATAAGGTCTCATACAATATTAAAGGCTTATATGACCTAATAGAGAACCAATGGCTAAAATTGTGGATTATCAGTATATAATTTCCATTTTGGCACATGCCTCTTATTAAGTTTGCACTTCAGTCTATAAACAATCTATGTATTAATCCTTTGGTTAATAACAGAAAAAATTAGATGACCAAAAAGTCAAGTTTACCCCTGCACATAGCACACCCTGTATGCAGCCCTTTGTTTTTCAAGGATAGACACAGACTGTAGTTCAAGGGCATCTAGCAAATTGTGATTTTCAATGGCTTTTCTTATGGTCACAGTGGTTGAAATTTAAATTGAGGATTAATGCTTACATGGAATGAGAGACACCAGGTCCCTGGCCCTGTTGTCTGCTTTAGGTTATCTATGCAGTATGTCTTTATGGTCAAGTCTATGTCTTCAAGGTGTGGCTAGCAAAACTGCAATCAAGATCCTAAAGGAAAGATAAAAATCACAATGAATGCAGTATTTTTTATACTGTGAAGAGAACACAATATAATGTACCTGGAATTGAAAGAGCATCAGCATAAAGTGTAAATCTCATCTGTAACTCTTTTGCTGCTGCATCAAGCCAACATTTTCATATACTCTGGAGCTTTCCTCCCTCAGTCTGCAAAAAACAAACAGTAACTTGGAACCATTACACTCTACTAAATATGTGCATGTATTTGATGTTATGGTGACTTACTCTGTGCAAGTGGGTGTTGGGATAGGAGTGCAAGGGGGCAAAGGGCTCTGTTCTCCTCCAGACAGATCAGACAAAGAGTACTTAATGTTGGTGTACTCTCGTCCTTTAATCTTACTTTTCTGGAAATGTAAAAACATATTCATTAAAATATAAAAAGTTTAAGAAAGTAATTGTTAGAGTAAGATTATCTTTCAGACCTGTTCCTCCTCTATGCGCCTCTGCAATGTTTCTATGTAGTGTTGTACAGCCATATAAATGAACCTGTATTGAGCCTCAGTCTGTACCATCCCTGAACGCTGGGAGCGAACCATTTGAATGGTTTTTGGAACATCAATATCACAATCTACACCTGTAACAAAGGAGTTTTTAATACCAACATAATTCAATATATAACTTTAGAAAGGTCTGGGGGAATAATCACTGCTCCAGATAAAACGTTAACTTGCATTTGTTTCTAACTTACCCTTTTCTCTGATGACATCTATGAGTATGTCGATCACTATAAATGTTCCCGTTCTCCCAATCCCTGCACTGTTCCACACAAAACACATCTGTGATTTGCACAAACAACATTTCTGTTATTTGTGTATTATGTGTGTGCATGTACCTGCAGTGCACTGCTATAGGACCAGCATCCACTATGCTCTCCTGTTTCAGATTAACCTCCTCCAGAAAGTCCAAAACACCACCTGGGTCAGTGGGGACTCCGTGGTCTGGCCAAGCCCTGAAGTGATACTGCCAAACAGTACGTTCTGTGTTGCCCTGAAAATATAAAGCAACATTACTTCATAGGATTTATGGACACCTACAGACATTGGTCTATAAACTAGTTCTTGTTACCTGCCCAACTTTGGACAGTTTGAGCTCTCTTAAAATGTAGTCATGTGCAGCCGTTTCTCTGACGTTACGAACACGCATGGCACCATATTCCTTGAGAGCAGACATTTCTGGCCAGTATTTCACACATTTACTCTGTTGGTAATGATAAACAGTTGATCTTATTACAGCACAATTTTGACGTTTTATTTAGTGCTTTTTGAGACTCACTTTTCCTCTTTCTACTTCTTTTGTGGTCATTACAATGACACGAGAGTTTTCTTGAAACACCATTCTCCAAAAGTCACTGATGGTGTTCTGCAAACAGCCCTGAGTGGCAATGTAGCACTTTTTCATTTTAGTGGTGTTAGACTTTGAGTCCAGCTCTGGCTGTGGACACATTTAAACAAACTGATTACTCACTGGATCTTTTGTGTGACCAGTTTATATTGGTCTGTCAAAAATTCACACCTACCATAATAATATTGGCATTGATGTAGTCAGAACCTGGCTCATTTGGGTCTCCATCGTTCAGTACCACCCGTGTGTGGTCAACTAAAAAACATACAAGTCTGTTAGACAGCTTTGTAAACATTCTTGGAATGTTCCATTAGTAATACAAGCTTTTGTTCACTCACAAGGTAAAATGTTCTTATATCTATTCTTGTTTTTGTTTTCTGGTCTCTGACCCTCTTTGCGACTGTAAAGCAGCTTGCACTCCTGCTGTTGCAATGTCTAGATAAAAGCAAAGAGAATTTTATCAGAATGACATGACTGGTAAATATCTCTTTTTGTGTCAAAACTATCAGGCAATGTGAAGAACGCCTCACCTCAAATTCTTCCCAAAAGCCTTGTTTGACTTTGTCAGTAGCCTCTGCTAGTTTGCTGAGCTCTTTAACACGACTTTCGATCTCTGCCGCATTAATACGGGTTGTGTTTAGAGGCTACAACAATGAAAGTAAAAAGGGAGTGTTTACACCTTTGTGACAGATATATGCACACAAAAATAAGTACAGTACCAGTACCTGTTTTAGTTGCAACACAGTGCCCAAAGTTTCCACCATGGGGTTCTTTTTGTAGTGCTCTACCAAGTCTGTGAGAGAATCAAACTTCTCACCTCCTCCAACATCATACTTTAAGTCTTGCTAAAAGAACACATATTACACTCACAACGTGTTACAATTTCAACAAATACAAACACCTAGTTTATTTAAGAAGACTGCTCACCTGGCAGCGGATCATGACATGAGTGACTTTGGGTTTGCTGGTGTCACTGGTGTCCGTCTTGTCATCTCCAGTTCGCACTGACAAAACAAAGTCTCCAGGATGGCTTTGGCTCTCCCGCACTAGGAAGCTGCCATTCTTTCCCTTTTCTGTCAGAAGCTTTTCAGCCTCTCGACCAGAAAGATGTCCGTGGAACCACCTGGCATACATAAATATGCATAGATAATAAATATTGTGTAACAGTAGAAAAAATATACACTTATTGCAAAGCGCACAATAAAGACAACACAAAAATATCCTTAAATTGTAACTTAAAATCTAGGGTAAATGCATAACTAGTTTGTAATGCATTCATCACTCACCTTTCAGATGTGGGATCAGCACAATTAAGTGGATATTTGAGTTCAATAACGTCACCATTTTTCTCCTTTAGTTGTCCATGATGTTCCATATAGTACTGAACCAGCTCAGCCAATGTGGCAAATTTCTCCCCACCATAGAGGTCATAATAGTCCCCAGTATTCTGAATTTTAATGTGTGTGACCGCCCCATTTCGCCTGCAATACAACACATAAAAAAGAAAATGGTTTACGCATTACATGATGCCAGCAATGGTGATGGCAAATTCTTAAGAAATATTAAAAGAAGAGTTATAATGAAATTGAAAAACAGAAATACCTACCTTACAGAGAGGGTGAAGTCTCCTGGATTGCTCTTACTGGGTCTGGCTAAAAAACTCCCATCGACCCCTCTAGTTAGCAAGAGATTCTCTGCTTCTACACCTGTGATGTTTGGATGAAACCACCTAACAGAGAAAAACATGCCAGTTAAATACCACGCTAAAAGTCAAAACACTGTATGATATGCACTATGTACTTTAAAAACTTGGACTCTTCAGATTTATTTAAACTTAAACATAAAAAACATAAAAGGCTGTTGTTTTTATGTCGTTCAGAGACTCATGTGTGTGACATAGGGAACCATAGGCTACATCACTTTTGGTCCTGTAGAGCTTAGGTGCTTTTCCATCAACAAACCTTCCACGGTATATAAAAACAACTTTCAACAAAGATACACTTAAGTGATCACATTTTTTGGTTTCTTTGAAGGTATTAAACATGGAACTTGTTTTGGTCTGGTTAAAATAGCCATATCTTTATAGCCACAGTTCTGGATGGTTGTTTTGTAGATTGTCAAGATCTTTTGACTTCCAGCAGCAGAGAAAAGTTGGTTAGCTCGACCAGCTAATATTATCGGCGTTTATTTCTCAGTATACTGCCTCCTACTTACCTCCGAGATGTCATTTTGCTGCTCACTTCCTCGCTGACTTTACTACGGGCTTCAGCTAGCTTGGTTAGCTGTTTGCTAGATCCAACCCTCTCAGTTTCGATCACAGTTTAAAGTGCTTCATCAGTTCACACCCGAGCTACACGGGTCAAAATGAACGCATCGAAAGAAAAAAAATGTAATAGCATACGCTGCAAAAAGTCTCAAGGCCTCGGCCCTGGAGACTTCAGAGCGAGTCGATTATTGGACGTCACCAAACATGCGACAAAACACAGATGGCTTGGATATTTACACCGGCGACGACCGCTGAAATCCACTAATGTTAAAATCCACCGAGCTCAAGCCTGCGGCAAACCAGGGAATGGGAATTAAACAGGCCCTTGACTTCCATTGTGCGCATGCTCTCAAGTTTTAGTTTTATTTTATTTATTTTTTTAATTCAAGTAATACTTTTATTATACAGACTATGAGCAATATTCACTTTTTATGTGACAGTTGTGTTCGACTGTGTATTTTCATTTTTCTTAAATGGAAATTCACTACAATAATATATAAGTATATAAATCTACCCTTTCTTATCAGTATTTTTTTGTTACAATGACAATAATTAATCATTAAGAAGTAAAGCATATACGCTTATTTCTATCTTAAATTGAAAGAAAGGTTTGCAACGTGTGGTGCATTTGAGTGTAGTCTCCTTTTTGTCCCTCCCAGACTTCCGTTTACCCTGTACGTGGCATAGCCACAGAGCAGCACGGATCAGAAGCTGCTCTGCATTTACTTTGACATACCAACTTGCAACCTGCCAGTCTGCAGGATCTGTCGCGGCACAGATACGTTTAGAACTATATTTTCATTGTAAAGAAACTTGCCACGCATTAACCATGTTTACTGTGTCAGAAGTGTGCATTTTACTGACCGTCCTATGTGCCACTGCGTCGGGCTACTTTGTTAGCATAGACGCCCATGCCGAAGAGTGTTTCTACGAGCGGGTTAACTCCGGCACAAAAATGGGCCTAATGTTTGAAGTAGCTGAAGGAGGGTTTCTAGATATCGATGTTGAGGTAAGAATTTTAATCACACTATATAAGTATTTAACAATTACAATTAATGACATATTAACCTGTGCTTCTTAAGGCCTTTGCTAATATTAGCTTAGCCACCAACGGTCTGCGCACCATTTACTAAATATATCGTCATCTTAATGCCACAAGTAGTTTGGACAGGACAGTTATTGTAGTAGTGTCTCATACAAAACAATAATATAATTACATATTTTGCAGCTTGCGTCCTAAACTTTTCCATCTGTATTAAACCGTATCCAATTATTTAATGGACCAGGAAGTGTCAGGTGTACAATTGTATTAGTTAATCTCTAACGTCATATTTATTTAATCGTTCTAAAAGAATTATTAGTATTAGAAACATCTATGGTTGTTAACTATAAAGAAGTCAACATATGGACTAAAGTGTGGCCACCATATGTTACCGTAATTTCCGTGATAAGGCTACGAAATTGTTCCCGGAGTTTCATTGTTAATCTTATGTTCTGTTCATTCTTTATCAAATAGAAATAATCTTTTAGATTGAGTGTGTCTAAATGCTTTTACTTATTAGTGTGATGTACATTTGAGAAAAACTGATAAAACATGAATTCAAATGTCCCTCTCTTTCAGATAACTGGGCCAGATGGTAAACAGATCTATAAAGGAGACAGAGAGTCAAGTGGGAAATACTCTGTGGCAGCACACATGGACGGGACCTATAAGTTTTGCTTTAGCAACAAGATGTCCACCATGACACCTAAGATTGTCATGTTCACCATTGACATCGGAGAAGCTCCTAAAGGCCAGGACATGGAGACAGAGGGTATGAATGGGATTTTGAGCAAAATATTCAACAGATTTCTCTTTCTCCTTATCTCAGTTTCTTGACTTTCCCGTGGGCACTCTTATTCCTTGTAGGTGGTGACAGCTGGGATGGTAGGGGTACACAGCCTGGTGTTATGAAATAGAGTTTAGAGCTTGTAATGCACTGTTGAATTTTGTTTAATTAGCATTATTGCCTTCTTGGTCTAACAATGTTGAAATGTTGTGTTTTTAACATAACTAAGCAACACTGGTTTGAAAACACTAAACTGGACAAGTATTACACCTGATTATGCAGTCCACACACAGAATATAAAAATCTAAAATATTCTATTCTTGCAAGACATCATTTTCTATGCATGTTTTAAGTGTTTTTTTTGTTTGGTTTTTTTGGGGGTTTTTTTTTACTTGAGATTAACACATTGACTTTCCTGTCAGCTCACCAAAACAAGCTGGAAGAGATGATCAATGAGTTGGCTGTTGCTATGACAGCTGTAAAGCACGAGCAGGAGTACATGGAAGTTCGTGAGAGGATACACAGAGCAAGTAAGTCATGTTTATTGATATGTTCAGTGTTTATAGTTTATGTGCTTAATGCATTACCGATCTTTTTTTTTTGTTTTTAGTTAATGACAACACAAACAGCAGAGTGGTACTGTGGTCCTTCTTTGAAGCACTTGTTCTAGTGGCAATGACACTTGGACAGATTTACTATCTAAAGAGATTTTTTGAAGTTCGACGAGTGGTGTAATGAAATGAAAGTTGCCTCTTTGTCCCCACTATGTCCCAACATCAAGATTGTTAGCTTCACTTTGCAAAGCGAGACTGGCTGTTTCGGTGAATGCTGCATTTTTTTTTTTTTTTTTACATTTGAGTTCACTATGATCATTTTTTTTGTTTCTAATGATGAACTAAGAGCCAAAATAGCGTTTTTGTTTTCTTTAACAGAGTCCCTTTATTTAATACAGTTCAGAGTTATTGCCAGTACAGTTTGTGATGACAGACATTAATTTTAGGTTAGTTTTCACTGTTTTAAACTCATTATTCAGTTACATGTGGGGTTTATTTTCTTGATTCTCAACCACACAGAACAATGTACAGGTTATATTGTTCAACCTGCACATTGAAGACTAACTGCACTCCTGATAAATGTATCTGCTAATTTGAAGGTATTTTTCAGGCAAATTGTACATTTTTTTTCTTGACTTCTTTTTATCTTTACAATTCTTTCTTTTGCTTTAGCAATCTATGTAGGATGACACTTAAATTGTTGAGTTTCATGACAAATTATATTTTCAACTATCCTGCCTACATCCAAACAGTAGGATTCAAACAAATGAACCAGCACTGGATTGAAACAAAGGGTTTTTGGTAACCATGGAGTGGTGCTGAAATGTTACATGTTGATTGGTTTGGGATGGGTTAATGGGGAGGGATCCCTAATGACTGCTGTGTGCATTAGTTGCTTATATTAGAGTTATTAAGTTGGGTTTGGGAATTTTAAATTATGTTATTGTACACATTTTAAATTGTTTGTTTCTGGAGTATGTTTAGTGACATGTAAACATTTTTTGTGCGTGACATTCTCAAAAAGTGATCGTCCATTTTTCCTCAGTAAAATACATATCATTAAATATGCTCCAGTTTTGTATTACCAATGTTGAGCTTAAGTTGTTTACCTGCTCAAGTCACAGGATCTTCCTGTGATTAAAATAGTCCAATAAACTGATCTGTATAAATGACAAATGGTTGTGGAAAATGCCCCATGTTTCATAATAAAGACAATATTATATAATTAATGTGTTGTTTTGTCATAAAATACTATTTAATAATGATAATGCTTTGATTTACATAGTGCCTTTTAAGACAACCAAAGAGTTTCACAGTGCATTAGGCATTCACTCCACATTTGGTGGTAAGGAGTAGACTATATTAATGTAGTCTACTCCATTTAGTGTAGTGAAGAGTGCAGTGAGCGTTACATTGGAGAAACTAAACTGCTACTCCATAAGAGGATGTACCAACACCGACAGGAGAGTTCCTCTAGACCCCAGTCTGCCGTATATCTCCATCTCAAAGCCACTAACCACTCCTTTGAAGATAGTGAAGTTCAGATCTTAGCCAGAGAAAAGAAATTGTTTGAGAGAAGAGTTAAAGAAGCTATTTTTGTTAGGAAAGAGAATCCTTCCTTAAACAGGAATGGGGACCTGAGACGTAATCTCTCCCCCATCTACAGCTCCATCCTCAGACCCAGAACAATGAGAACAATAGCAGGGTCGTTAAGGGCTGAATAGGTTAGTTTCAGATGAAACTGGAAACAATAGCTGTTTACAGTTTCAGTGTGGTTAGCTCCTCCCCTTAGATAGATTTAAGGCAGTGGCCACCAGCATTCTGACCAGAACTGAAGAAGCGGCTTGGATGAGCAGCGAAACGTCTTCACTCCTACAATGATTTGTCCAGTTGACAGATGTAACTTCATCGTTTGCTATGGATCAGACCTGGACGACTGAGGGTCTACACAGACAAGTTCTCAGATAATAATAATGATAATGTAACTGACAAAACTGTCCAAGAGATTGTCACCAGTCTGAGTTCATCTACATGCTGCCTCTGTGTGTTACCCACTAAATTTCTAAAGTCTGTGCTCAACAGTTTGCTGTCGCCACTCACTTAGGTAGGTAACATGTCACTTCAATCTGGAACATTCCCAGGAGCTTTGAAAATTGTGGTTATTAAGTCTCTCCTGAAGAAGAGCAGTCTTGAATCAGAATCAGAAGACTTTTATTGCCATAGTCTGTGAACACAGTTCACAAACTAGGAACTTGCTTCGGTGAAAAAGTGCAACATAAACACACTGAATAAATACAAATACAAATAAGGGCATGTACAAAGTTAAAAAGATAAGCCATAATATTGAACAATTACTGACCAATCTCAACGGGTCAAACCTGGGACCCCTGTTGTTCAATCTCTACATGTGGCAGTTAGGCCAGTTAATATGCAGCAACAATGTGTCCTACCATAACTATGCAGATGACACTCAGGTCTATGTCTCGCTGGCTGCAGGTGAATATGGACCAGTGGATTCACTCTGCCACTGCATCCAGCAGATCAGTGTGTGGATGCAAAACAACTTTCTCCAGCTAAACTCAAACAAGACTGGAGTCATAGTGTTGGGTCTACAGAAACAAATAGAAAATGTCAACAGCCACCTTCAGTCTCTCTCTCTCTGAAACCTTCAAATCAGGCTAGAAATCTAGGGGTAACAATGGACTCAGACTTGAACTTTAGCAGCCACATCAAATCAATAACATCTGCAGCTTTTTAACATATAAAAAAACATTGCAAAAATCAAAGCTATACTGTCAAAACCAGACTTGGAAAGACTTATCCATGCATTTGTCTCCAGTACATTAGACGTCTGTAATGGCCTGCACACTGGCCTCTCCAAACGAGCATTAATGCAGCTGCAGTACATCCACAACACTGCTGATCTGGTCCTGACTAGAACCAGAAGTCCGAGCACCACAGGAGCCAGTGCGCTCAGGTCCCTGCACTGGCTCAGAGAATAGACTTTAACCTCATAAGATCCGAGCTCTTGCATGACATGCTTTATTCATTTTTCTTTGTCATTTATGCAGATTGGGACCTGATGAGTGTAAAAACAAAGAATTATCTTTTTACATTATGTAGTTTCTGCGAAAAGTGATGTAAAACGAATGTCCTCATATGTGGACATTTCAATTATTTTTAATAAAACATTTGAATAATTAGTTGCGAAAACTATTTATTAAGTGCATGAACACAGCAACATTTGTCCTGAATGTAAAAACAAAATGGGAAACAACAATTGTGCCTCTTGGAACAATCATGTGAAGTGCTGCTGACAGGAGCAGGAAGACATGTGCCTGTACAAAAATAAAATAAAAAAATATATATTCTGAACATTCTAAACTCTTTAAAAATATTCTAAATTGAACATTTTTGCATTGTTGCTGTTCTTGTATGCTTGTTCTTCTTCTTCTAAAAATTTGCACTGTGGCCTAGACAACCCATGTGTTGTCCACATATGTGGACGCCAGGTCCAAGGACAGGGGTGTCCAAACTTTTCACATTAAGGGTCACATATAAAAACACAGACAAAGCTGAGGGCTGATTGAGGGCCATAGACTGGTCGCCAATACAGGGAATACCTCAAATCTGTGTTATTATTACAAGTTAGACTGAACCACTAGACCTTTATTCATGCTTACATCCTCAATGGGACACAGTAAATATTTGTTATGGGCTTGTTAAAGTAGATTATCAGAAATGTGCAGTAAAAGTACTGTTTAAACTAATATGGCCAATTCACCTGGAAACTTGAGGGCTAAGAAAAATTGGTCTGATGGCCACATTTAGCCACAGTTTGGGCATGCCTCCTAGGACAGGCATGCCCAAACTGTGGGCATGCCTGTCCTAGGAGGTTAAAGCAGTCCTGTTTGTGTACAAGTCTCTCTATGGCCTAGCACCAAAGTACATCTCGTACATCTCCGACATGTTAGTGCCATATGAACCATCTCACACTCTGAGGACTTCAGGGACCGGCCTCCTGCTGGTGCCCAGAGTCAGGATTAAATCAGAATTTCAATTTTATGCAGTTAAAACCTGGAACAATCTTCTTGATGTGAGACAGGTCTCTACTTTGACAATGTTTAAATCCAGGCTCAAAACAGTTCTGTTTAGCTGTGTACTGAAAGGTTTTTTATAAAGGTTTTTATTCTGCACTCTTCTGTTTTAATGTTAATTTTATGATGATTATTTGTGATTATTTATGTTTTGATTTGTGTGATTTTAATGTATTTCTGTAAAGCACTTTGAATTACTTTGTGTACGAATTGTACTATACAAATAAACTTGCCTTGCCTAATTTGGCATTTAAAGGTTTATATAATTACAATGTTGGCTTAAAATATATACTCTAGAAACTAAATGAAGTTTCAGCAAAATTTGTATTCTTGTACGCAGATTTCGATTTGAGGAACATTTCCACTAGGAACTATCGACGTTTCTTGTTTTTTGTCGGATTGTAAACACCAGCACACATTTGGAGGAAAACGGTGTGGGCACGTTTTTAGTTTACCACGTAACATGTTAATGTTTGTTGTCAGCTTATAATGGCAAACTTAACGGATGGTACATGGGATAGTTTACCTGTAAAACTCGATGATAACATTTTACAGACACTTAAGGAACTCGGATTTACGCACATGACTCCTGTACAGGTAGGTACTCGCTTCCCATGAATATATGGCAAAATATTCCATGCAACACTTTTAATCATATAAAATAATTTGTCGTAGTCTGCGTGTATCCCTCTGTTCTTAGGAAACAAAGATGTCGCAGCTGAAGCTGTAAGTCCAATAGTATATGTATATATTTTAGATGCGTCTATTTTACCTATACTTATTTTTAGGTGACTGGCAGTGGAAAAACACTTTCTTTTGTCATTCCCATGATAGAGCTGCTGCTTAAGCGTGAAGAAAAGTTGAAGAAGATGCAAGTATGTGTCTGTGCCTCCTTTTTCCACATGCGACTCAAAACCCTGGCTAAATGTCACACACTATTTACAATGCAACATTTATTATCAGGTTGGGGCTCTTGTTATTACCCCAACAAGAGAATTGGCTCTTCAGATCAGTGAAGTGGTGGACACATTCCTCAAGAGATTTTCACAGTTTACGTAAGTCTTACTTACACTCTAGGTTTGTTTTGTTTTGTCTTTTGACTGTGTCTCGTTTTTTCAGGCAGATCTTGCTCATTGGTGGTACTAATCCCATAGAAGATGTAAAGAAATTTAAAGCACAAGGGTACAGTGTTGTTAAAAAAATAATAGCAGTCATACATTAAAAGTACTTTGTCTAAAATACTAATAATTTACAAGCTGGTTTTGTGGTGTAGAAAGCCATTTTTGCATGCTGGTATTTTTATTTTAAAGGTTTTTGTTCTAAGTAATAGCCATGCTAGTTTATAATTCTTGTGACATTGATATGACTTGAAACACCTGATCACAAGTACTTTATTATTTTTAACATCCTACATTGATGAATAAGGTAGTCATAAATAGCAGCATGCATGCCATGTCTGTTGATCTATTATACACATACAATTACCCAAAACATGACAAATGGTAAATGGTCAAATTTTTTTATAGCGCTTTTCCACCTTCAAGGCGCTCAAGGCACTCTACATCAAGGAACCACTCACCTATTCACACACATTTTGGGCAAGGTGGATTAAGGATCTGGACACTCTACCAATCATGTTTATGTTGACAGCAGAATTTGCACCTCCAACCTTCAGATCACTGCGCAAACACACTCAAAGATGTAAATGCTTTTGATGTTGGACTGCTGTTATCAATCATGGCTACAATGTTATTAATTTTAACCGCTTTAGTTTGCTAACAACACAATATCAACAATTATATAGGGCAAACATTGTGGTTGCAACTCCGGGGCGTCTGGAGGACATGTTCAGAAGGAAGGGTGAAGGGCTTGACATGGCGAGCTACGTCAAAAGTCTTGATGTGCTTGTCCTTGATGAGGCTGATCGGCTACTAGACATGGGATTTGAGGCTAGGTAAAAGAAACTTTATTGTTTGCATTTTTATTTAAGTTTTAATTGTCTATCATATGTTTCAACTTTGTTTTGTCAGCAAAATTTACAGTTTGAAACTTCTCACCAACTGACATTTATTTTTCAAATGCAGTGTGTGAAATGGGTTTCACTGTACAATAAAATTCCTTCTTTGCTGCCCACTCTAAATGCCATAATTGAGAGCTATTAAGAGTTAAAACAATAAAAACAGAAGTATTTACAGAATGTATGCTCATTGTCCTTTACTATTATAACTAATATTTCTATTTTTGTTTTTGCTAGTCTGAACACTATTCTCAGCTACTTACCCAAACAGCGGCGTACTGGCTTGTTTTCAGCCACTCAGACACAAGAGGTTGAAAAGCTGGTGAGAGCAGGTCTCCGAAACCCCGTTCGTATCACCGTTAAGGAAAAAGGTGTAGCAGACTCGCACACTCAGAAAACTCCCTCAAGACTTGCGAACTTCTATACTGTAAGTTAATGGTCTTTAGATCAGCAAGAATAATCCTTATTATGATGTGACTGTTGAAACCCTGCTTTTATCATTGCTTTTCAGGTCTGCAGGCCAGAAGATAAATTCAATAATCTGGTGGCTTTCCTCAGGCAACACAAACATGGAAAGAATCTTGTTTTCTTTAGGTAAGTTTTTTTATTTATTAATTGCAATGTAAATATTACATTTAATGTTCACCTGCAATGATTTCCTCAGCACTTGTGCCTGTGTGGATTACTACAGTCGTGCATTAGAGACTCTTATTAAAAAGGTCAATGTCCAGTGTATCCATGGGAAAATGAAAAATAAACGTAACAAGATCTTCGCCAACTTTCGGACTTTAAAAAGGTTAGTGCATTATTAATAATAATAAGTGCTACTTAAACTTTAAATTCATGTTAAACCTTGGCCCTTCAGTGGGATCCTGGTCTGTACAGATGTCATGGCAAGAGGAATTGACATCCCAGAAGTGAACTGGGTGATTCAGTATGACCCACCCAGCAGTGCCAGGTATTGTATAAAAACTGCACTCAAGTATGTGACAAAACATTAAGAGTTTTAAAGCATTCTCTATATCCTAGTGCTTTTGTACATCGGTGTGGACGTACAGCACGGATTGGAAACCAGGGCAATGCACTCGTCTTTCTCCTACCAATGGAGGAGTCCTATGTCAATTTCCTATCAATCAACCAAAAAGTATGATGTTTGACTTGCACCTTTTGATCCATGAGCTTCTATTAAAGTTGTATACGCTGATCCTAATGAACCGAAAATGCTCAATGAACAATGATTATTTTCTACTACAGTGCCCCTTAGAGAAGATGTCTCCTATAAATGATGTTGTCGATGTGCTTCCAAAAGTGAAGGCCATGGCTTTAGCGGATCGTGCTATATTTGAACGAGGCATGAGGGCCTATGTCTCTTATGTTCAGGCCTATTCCAAGCATGAATGCAGTCTTATCTTCAGAGTTAAAGGTGAAGCTGCATATTAAAATGTTAATTCTTCATAGAGGTATGTACTGAATGCATGTTTTTTTCCAGATCTGGACTTTGCATCCTTAGCTCATGGTTTTGCGCTTCTTCGTTTACCCAAGATGCCAGAGTTGAGAGGCAAAACCTTTCCTGAATTTATTGAAACAGACGTAGATATAGACACTATCAAATACAAAGATAAGAATAGAGAAAAACAGAGACGGAAGATGATGGAAGAGCAAAGGAACCAATTAAAGACATGTCCAGGTAATAAAGGCTTTGTCAAACACCAAGCATGGTCAAAACAGAAGAACAAAAAGGAACGCAAGAAAAATAGGGCAGCCAAGAGGAAGCATGATAAGGTATTGTTTTTTAATAAACTTAATGTTACATCAATTTAAGAATCAAATACTAATGTTTGCCGTTTTTTCTGTAGGGCTCAGATGTAGATGAAGAAGAAATGAATGAACTTTTAAACGACACACGCCTCTTGAAAAAACTGAAGAAAAAAGAAATTACTGAAGAGGACTTTGAGAAGCAGTTAACTGGTGGCTCGCGATCAAAATGCCAAATAGTACAGTCAAGTGGCAGCTCATGTGAAGGGGACTAAATTACCACAAACTCACCAAAAATGCACACATGTGTATGATTTTATTTGAAAACCCAGTTACATTGTTATAAATAGAGCTTAATTAGTTCATCGCTGACTGCAGACGGCGTGAGCACTCCAAGGTCAGTGAATAGAAGAGTAATGAGGGAAGGAGGGGTGTAGTCAATCATTGGATGCTCCTCAGACAGATTTTTTACAGACTTGAGCGTATCTGCTTTGTACTGTTGTGGGGAAAAAATGCTATAAAACATTTTCAAACAAAGGTCAAGTTTCAGTTAACCCTTACCTTAAATTTATCTGGAACATCCTGCTGATTCAATGGATAAAGACGAACAAATTTAAAACTCTCTGCCACAACATAGAAGGGCTTGTTGTGAGCTTTAGAACACAATGCCATCTGATAAGTGCCAATCTACAAAAACGGTAACAGATGATGTAATACTGTGTGAACAGATAAACAGCAATCATTTGATAGGATTTACCTTGTTGATTATTCCTCCACTTTCAACTACACCTTCTGCACCAACAATAACAAGATCTACCTTTTCCAGTACATATCTAATCACAACAAATTCATTATAATAAATGCTCAACACACTCTACAAGTTCCAAATAAATTGCTGAATTATTTTTGTACAATACACCCTACCCGACTGCAGCATCCAGGACCACTGTAACTGGAACGTTGAGCTTTCTTAGTGCTTCTGCCATCTGTAGCCTTAGAGGATAATAGATAGAATAGATGTATACACTTTTCAGAACAAGAGTTACAGCCCTTATTCACTTACCCAGCTGCATCAGGCTGTGATTCAGTGACATAGACAGAGAAGCGTTTCTTTTCAGCTGCTGCTTTCTCTAATACTCTAAGCACCACTCTGGAGTAGGAGTGAGTGAGAATTTTCTGTCAGAAAAGCGCAAGACAACTCTTTAATCAGATATCCATCTTACCTTCATTTTATAAAGACAGAAAAACACAATACTCAATAGGTTCTAAAGTTTACTTACTGCACCATCTTTAATGAATGTGTGACAGAGCTTAGCAACTTTTGTTCTGGACATGGAGATCTTCTCCAAAAACAGTTCCCCTCTCTCCTCCATGACTTTTTTACATCTTGAGAGATCCTGATAAAGCAGAGAAATATTAACTTTTGTCCCTAAGCATAAGAGTATAGGATTACGTTAATAAAAAACGGACACTACTACCACTACTTTCCTTGTCAGTTACTACATAGGTTTCTGGCCCCCATATGTTTATTTTGTCATGGTCTAACCTCGTGCTCTAGTGATGTAAGGCTTATGAAGCGCAGAAAGAGCTCTCCTCCTGATGACACTGCCACAGAGGAGTCCACTCGTGTCAGGCAGTCTGTAGCAGCTGTCAGGCTCTCCCTTAAACCCAAAATGGTTTCACCTGGAGATACACTGGCATATGAAATGAATGTGCTTGTTACAACGGAACTTATGCGAAATCAACACACCTTGATCTCGCTTCAGAAACTCCAGCAGAGTCCGAATGGCAGCTACTGCCGAGGCCATATCTGGGTCTTTCAGCATTTGTGCTTTAAAATACTCCACCAACTCTGAGGGAGGTCACACATGTATTTAACGGTAAAACTTGACATGCCAATAGAGCAGAAATAAGTAGGCTCACCTTCTTCAGTCATTCTGTAGATGTGATGTAGTAATTTGGAAACGTGACTGCACAGGATTGAGATGTTTTTACCCAGTTAAGAGTAGGTAACCCAACTGTAAGAACTAATAATAATACAAAATAGTATCATAATTATAGCACATAAAATACTATTAAATCAGAAATATGTGTGGCACAAACATACATTTGTTGTCGTTTTACCAAACTAGTGAACCCAAACTGCTGCTGTATGTCGGACATTGATGACGTTACAGATGCGTCATACCGGGGCGACGCCACGGTTCATCTGATTTTTAGTAATTTTTTATTTTTTAGTATGAGATCATTTTTAAAATGTATACATTTATAAATATATATACATTGCATTGAAGATCTATCTTATCTTCTATTTGCAATTATGAGAGCTTCCACATGAGGGCAGGATATCCTATCTACAACGACATGATCGCATAACTTAGGAACACGCCACCGAAATGTATGAATATGCATTTAGCAAATATGAATTATTCATAACTAAAATCACATCTAAGATCAACGACATATTTGGTTTCAATTCATTGAGGAAATGTGTAATGTAATATTCATGGATTTCAGAATGAAGACAAATTAGAACTGTCACCATGGCCATAGCAATTAACAATTTAAAATACCTTATTCTAATTCTTATCTTATTCTTATTCTTAAGTAATTAACTATTTAAAAACAAATTATTCTATCTTTTGAATGGTGAAAATTCCTCAAAATATCGCATGTAACAGGCAGCTGAAACCTATGTTTACATATGCTATGCCTATATGTATCTATCCACCCTTTTTGATATCACTCTGTATTGTGTTCTGAACGTTAGAAACGACAGAGGCTCAGTCCAGGTTCAGAAGGTTTATTCTGTTTAATAAATAGAAAAATCACAAACTGGTATGAGTTGAGGGATCCAACAAATATTCCAAGAAAGTATCCACAGCTCTCGAGATCTAAATATATGTATTTGATTATATTAAAATTAAAATGACAACAACATTCCAACTATAAATTCAAACGTGATCAACTACACATTGTATATTGCAACTGGTACTGACCATCTCTAAATACATTTACAGTAAATCAACTATTATATCTACGGCAGCGTAGAACTGCCAAATCTGTACTTTAATAAAAATCAGCAGTATCACATTTTAACGTGATACCGTTATGAAATCAGATTATATTTTCTTGAAATGATGTGATAGTTTCATGTAAAAACGTGATCCAAAATGATCATAAAATTACATGATAAGAAATTATCATGAAATAATGCATTTGTAGGATGAGCTATAAACTATGCTTTTCCCACCCTTCGCAGTAGTCTGGTAGTAGTAGTGCCTAATGCTGGGAGTAAAACCACTGCTCATGCATAAACAGCAAGGCCGCATCACCAATGGTAAGATGAGGCCATGACAGAGCACTAAAATGATTGTGTCAGTGCTGTAAGCTACCTGTGGTCCTCCACATTTTAGGCCATGGCTGAGTGAACTCAACTCTGAGCTATGACTTGAGCCGCCCTCTTGAGCACAGACTTAGGTACATACTCATAGTCTACAGCTGTGATCACAGTAAGAAGCAGGTCTCATCTGTTGTAGACATAAGCCTACACCTTTAGTAAACAAATGATACATTTAATAGCACCTACTTAAGCAGCCTCTGTATATGTACCCCTCTGTAACCAGCAATCATCTCCCCAGGAACTAGCAATCACCTCCCTGGGAAGCTCATCTTTCTGGGGCACCACACCAAGCACTGGGTACTGCTCAGTCAAAGCTGCAAATAGGTGAAGGGCTCTGGGTGTGAGACTGTGGATGGGCTGTCAGCGAGTTAGGCTCCTTCTTTCTAAGACCGACTTGTTAGGCAGAACACAGTGTCTCTGGTCTCTTTGGTTCAGTGGAGCTGGGGATGGTCCTCACCAGCTACTGTCTGCAGTTGACTTATTGCAGAGAATGGGGGTTTTATGGTTCATAGTGGACACTTTGCACCCCATTATTCATGAGACTTGTGTGTGTGTTTATATTCTTTGCAACATTCACAAGTTTGTTGTGCCTCACTGTTGGTCCCGAGCTTTAGTTTGGACACAGTTGACACGAGTGCACTGCAGTAGTAGTAGGCTACAGCAGGGAGGACCTCACAAGGATTGGGTTCAAACTTTTGTAGTGCACTCACATCAAGCATGAATCAGATCAGCACCAAACATTTCCGCATGGTGCACCACTCCATACCCTTGAGTGGAATGTGGGTACGCAGCCCTGCTGAGAGGCTGCTAGACAGCATGGCATTCTGTTTAGCAGCCTCAGTTAGTGATCACCTCTTGGCTTCTGACAACTTGGTCACAGAAAAGGGGAGCCTAATCTGCAAATAGCCCATCAACAGTCTTATGCCTGGAGCCCACCTATTTGGGTCTTTGCCTCTGCTCAGTACCCAGTGCTCAGTTCGGCATCCCCGGGAAGATGAACTTCGCTGGACAGTGGACCAGCAGGAGTTGTAGCAGGGCTGCTCCAGGAGGAAAACATGAACCAACACAAAATTGGCCTAATTTTGATTTACACTATTCATCCAAATGTAACATCCATTGTAGGCTGTGCAGTTTATACATCTGGCCACACACTCCATCCTACCGCTGCCACTCCGAACCTTTACACACGAGGGTTAGATTACTCCATGACAATGACAGCAGAAGAGCTTTGGATAGATGCTGCATCAGAATGAGGATACAGAGACTGCTTAAGTAGCTGCTATTAATGACTTATTTACTGAAGATGCAGGATTTTGTCAACAACACAGAGCTGCTTCTTGCTGTATGCACAGCTGTAGATTATGGGTATGTACCTCAATCTGTGCGTAAAGAGGACGACTCAAGTCATCCATCTCCCATAGGTCTGAGTTGAGTTCACTCAGCCACAGACTTGGATGTGGAGGACCACAGGAAGCTTACAGTTCTGACACAGTCATTTCAGTGCTCACTCACAGACTCATCATACCACTGGTGATGGGGCCTTGCCATTTATGCACGAGCAGTAGTCCTACTCCTAGAGGCACTACTACTACTACTACTACTACTACTACTACTACTACTACTACTTCTACTACTACTACTACTATTACTATTACTACTACTACTACTATTACTATTACTACTACTGCTACAGGTAGGAAATGTCTCACCAACATCAGTAGCATAGCCTTTATTTCACCATACAAACACACAAACGTAGATTGATGCCGTAGCTCCTTGTTTTACATTTCATGTTATTTCATGATAATTGCTTATCACAAATTTTCCTTTTTAAAAATTTTGTTTCATGTTTTAATATTAACTTATCACCAAATTTCATGAAACTGTCACATAATTTTGAGATAAATATAATGTAATTTCATGGTACTATCTCATAATTTCATGATGGTGATACTGCTGATTTTTATTTAAGTATAGATTTTAGCAGTTGTATGCGGCATACATACCTGTTTAACAAATCACAAAGGAAAATCACAAACTGCTGTCAAGGGATCCAACAAATATTCATTAAAAAGAAAAATTTGCACTACAAAGTGGATTAGTAAAAACAGCCCGTCAACAGTTTGATTACAGCTAGTTCACAAAATACTGCTTAAAATTAGCTTAGCTGTGGATAATTAAAAGATATACATAAGAAATTTACAAAAGATTTAAGCTATTTCCAGGACATCATTATATTTTGCCATGACCCAGAATTAGTGTGTCAGAGATGTTGCATGGGCTGAGGGCGCACGTTGCCTGGCAACACCAAAACAAACTCACAGCAGTGCAGGTAAATAAATCAGACAATAACAAAATGACTGATTTAATGTAATTCAACACTACTTTTTACATATACAGTCCTAAGGGTAAAAATGCCATTGTGGGGTCAACATTTATGTAAGTTTTTGTCTAGTAATAGCTAAGACTCTGGCTGATCTCCTTTTAACCCTCTGGCATCTGGCAAAAAAAGTGTGTACCATTAAGTGCATAAAATGTGCACGGCATTTAGACGTCCAGGAACATTTTTTGTTCATTATTATATTTTAAGAAACAATAAACACAACAATAAACATAGAGACTAAACATGTACCGGAAGTGACCAAAATCACTCTGCGTGTTTATTAGTGTGTGTGTGCATGTGTGTAAGCGTGTGCATGTACATGTGTGCGTCTAAAGAAAGCTGTAAGAAAATGAGCATAAAATAACCTTTTGAAGACCCGTTAGATGGGGCAGCGACAGTTGACAATTTGGTCCTTTTATAATAAGAAATGGCATTTGAAGAATTAAAATTAAAAAAAATTATATTAAAAATATTTTATGTCGAAATTCTGAGCAGAAGTGTCTAAGAAAGAATGTAAAATATAATAATGAACAAAAAATGTTCCCAGATGTCCAAATGCTGACTCTTTGGTCCAAACGGTACAAACGTGACAGTTTTATGGACACAGTGTAGAGATGTTCTGGCATGGTTGTTGCACATAGAGTTTAAACATCATCCAAAAAGCCCCCACCTCAAAACCTTCATGCCATTTGGATGAACATATTCAAAATTATCAAGGGATGAAAAGTCAAACACATGTAAAACGCTCCCAACCTGAGGGTTAAACACATAATGTTGAATCAGGTGAGGAGCACTAGCCTCTTCTTGAAGAATCAGAATCCTTTTATTGCCATCGTTTGTGAACACAGTTCACAAACTAGGAACTTATTTTGGTGATAAAGTGCAACATAAAACATAAAAAACACTGAATAAATACAAATACAAATAAGGGCATGCACAAAGTAAAAAAAAAAAAAGAAGCTTAAAATCAAATAAAATACTTAAAATACTTAATGGTCAATGCACCCAATAGCTCCCCCAAAGATTTTTTCCTCACTTTCATAGTACATCCCATTTCGACTAAAAATATTCAAATGGCAACCATAGAATTGTTCTTTTATTATAGTCAAAATGACTATAATAAAAGAACAATTCCATATAAAGTTTTATAAATCACTACAGGGTGCCAAGTACTTTTAAACTTGTTTAAAACAGTGAAGAAAACATAGGGTGTGGGTGTACTTTCTATTGTTAAAAGACTCTAAGTGAACTTTTTAAGTGAGTACCCACATTGTTGTTTTGTTTTTTTTTTTTTTTTTTGAGTACCCACATTGAAGACCTTAGCACCCCCTTAGCTCCTCCAACCAAAAATGTCTGACACCGCCCCTGCTTGAATGCATTCATTGTCTTTTGACCGGGCTCATTCTCTCTCTCTCTGAATCTGAGTGTTTTTTATTTGATACCTCTCTTGATTTTTTCATATTTTGTCATATTCTGAGGCTAATCCAAGTTTCTCCATTGAAATCACATAATGTTCCATTTTAGTTTTGCCTCCATTCCAGAAATTGAAATGCATTTGTTGATAAACTTTTAAAGGCTGTAACGCAGTGAGACTCGGGAGTTCAAAGTTGACTCAGACAGTTTGTGCTGACTGAACGAACAGTCATCTACAATGTAACTCTATTGCAGCTCTTTGTTCTCCCAGTCCACAGCAGCACACATACGCAGCGGGGAGACCCCTCTCCTCCCTCTCCTCCCCTCATGCAGGAGCAGCCAGGCGCCTCTCCGCTCCCCCCTCCTCCTCCTGCACATGCGCACTGACTGCTCTGTGCGCTCTACTGTTTGCATTGTGTCTGAACTGCCGGCGAGCTTTAAAAATATTATACCCACCGCGGCAATGTCGGGCAGGTCAGTGCGAGCTGAGACCCGGAGCAGGGCGAAGGATGACATCAAGAGGGTTATGGCAGCTATCGAGAAAGTACGAAAATGGTAAGAAAAGAGAAAAAACAGGCTGATCTAACACGAGAGGGCTTGCTTGTTGGGGGAGGAGAGGGAAGGAGCGTGAAGGAGAGCGATGAATTTAAAGAAAGGGCATTTCATGCGATTTACGGCAGATGTACTTGCGGCTCAGGTGCACTGAGCGCACAAGGGATGTCTGCCAGATGCCGCCGTATATCCAGCTCACACACAGGATTTATTCTAGATTTCAGCGGACAGGGTTGAACCCAGAAGCCATTTCGATGCAGTCACATGAAGCCATTGCTGTGCGCTGTTCAGCTCAAAGACAGCGGCTGGTTTGGTGCTCCAGGGCGCGCTGAAACCTCCGCTAACTCCTGAGTTTTAAACAATTTGATGAGGGCGCTCTGGAGTGGGAGAAGTATGGTCCGTCTGAGTTTCAAATGAAGCGCTTTGAGCCGTCCTTTGGCTGTAATTCAAAGAGACTAGGCGGTGGGGGTTGGGAGAGGGAAGTGAGTGTTGTAGTGCATGGCTGAGCACGTACTGTCTTTAACATTTAACAATAAAACACTTTTAAATGTTTGACAACACTCACGCTCTTTGAGTGAATCTATGAGGATGAGTTAGTATAACTTGGTTTCTCGAGTTTACTTTGTCGGCTGTTTGTTTTTAAATGAGGTCAAGGCAAAACAAAGAAAAGTTTGTTGTTCAGTTGAATAGATGCAGTAGACTACTGGGCTATGTACAAGTTCGTCTAAAAATGTAATTATCCGAATTATTTTACAAATAAGAATTCCTTTCTTTGTTTTGTCAGAATAATGAAAAATACTTTTTTTTTGTATCATGTACTCATATGGTATCCAGACTATTTTATGTTTGATTTAGGTCATACACTTAAGTCACTGTTTTGTTTCACATTTCTGTAGAGCTATTTTCACTTGACTCTGCCTAAAGGATTTGTGATATTTTTGTGCATCTGTACTAATTTACTAATACAATTATTCTCTTGTTTTTCCTCAGGGAAAAGAAATGGGTGACAGTAGGAGACACATCTCTTCGTATCTACAAGTGGGTACCAGTGACAGAGCCCAAATCCGATGATGTACGTACTCCCAATACTACCAAGATATATCATCTATTTTGTTAATATAACATACCTCAATGCTTATTTATCTGTTTTAGAAAAATAAAAATAAGAAAAAGGGTAAAGATGAGAAATATGGCTCAGAGTTGACAACTCCAGAGAACAGCTCATCTCCTGGCATGATGGACATGCATGGTGGGTATGCCTATATAAAGGGCATCTGAAGTTATATTGGCACATGGTATAATTATTGATTGTGTTTAGATGACAACAGCAACCAGAGCTCGATTGCTGACTCATCCCCAGTGAAACAGGAAAACAGTTGTAGCACCAGCCCTGCCCCAGAGTCCACCATCATGTCTCATCGGGACAGCAGAGAGGTTAAAAATGGCCAGAGCCCAGAGAGCAAGAGGGGTGAGTTTATACATGTAGACTAGCAACATAAATAAGTCATGCCACATTGGAGACTCTTGTACTGTTTACATATTATATCTTAAAAAGCAGTTGGCATAATTCTTGATCACTGAACAAAACTAATGTACTTGGATGGTTGTAACATTTTCTGTACTTTTTCACAAATGTAGTTACATCAACATACCACAAAGTGTCAGCAAAGCTGTAACTTATTTAGAGGACATTTCCATCATGGATAATGCAAGAATTCCTATAATAAAGCTGTTGTGTTTTATTTTCAGTTAAGACCATCTCAGACGCCTCAGACAGAGCACAAAGTGCTAAAAGGGACAGTTTGTCCTTGGGGGATAAGGACTCCTCCGACAGCAAAGCCACTCAGGTAAATACCCGCAACTGTGTTTTTAAATCACTATCAACAACTTAACATTAATCTTTTTTAGTAAAGTCAAGGTTTAGTTATATTATTTTATTTTATATGGATAAAAAGCGAAATGCTCTTTGTTAGCACCTTTGTTTCAGGGATCCATTTTGGATTTAACTTGCTATTACTGTTAACGAGAAAAGAGTTTCAGGTCAGAAGGTGGCAGCTGTTGCTGTTACTGAAAGTTATTACGTTGGTGTAATAAGGTATTAAGTTGGTAATGGCACAAGTTGTTTTCTTTTGTTCTCTCTAGGACCTAGATGACGAGATCCCACCCAGCAAGAAAACCAAACTGGATTCCTCATCCCAAGACTATGAGGATAGTTAAATTTTGGGCTGGTCTTGATCCTCCTCTGTACCTCCTTCCATTAACCCAAGGTAATTTAGGGCTAATGGACACTACGGCTCTCCTCACTGTACTTTTTTTTTTTTTTTTCCCCCCTTTAACCCAAATTCATCTGAGGCAGGACATTGCACCTTGCAATTACGATTTGACACTCCTCAACCACAGAGAGAGAATGGATATTACCTCTTCTTGCTGTTCCCCTCTGTGCCTCCATCCAGCCCTTCTTCATACAATTCACTAATGCCAAGACAAGCTCAGAATACGGGCCCAGGCTACCCACATGATCTGCACCGGCGAATATAAAGACTTTCACACTGAGGATCCCACACTGCTGACTGCATCAATGACATTAGGACATGGGTGACACGTACCACTGCCCTGAGACTGTTTTTGATGCTAATGGCTTAGCTCAGGATATTCACATGGCTAGCCAGGTCTCAGATCTGTGTTTGTGGGTAACCCTCGAGATGTGACTCCAACAATTCTCTCAATTTGCCTCCTGTTGGCCAAGTTCAATGTCTATTTATGAGATGTAAAGGTTTTTTTTTTTTGTCTCCGCAGGAGGGTAATGCACTGTTACGGAAAGTCGCAATCGATCACAGATAGATTTTGCTGCTGTAGTGGATGTCTTTTTTCTCTATCCATGGAATATTTCCCCATTCATATTTAATGACTTTGGAGTTTGTAGGGACAGACAGCACTGGTCACATTATATTGGATAAGTGGTAGAGTCAGGCATAGATAGACTAGGTCCTAAAGTTGTGCCTTGAGTTGCTCTGAAGAAATATACATCTTTCGTAAAACAGGTTGATGCATTACATTTTGGTGCCATGTTTTTGCCTTATAATCTGCATCTTTTAGGTAATTCTACACAATGCTCATGATACAACTGCACTTGTTCTTTAATATTTAAACTTTGAACAGTAAACACTATTGGTCATAAATCACGTTCCCACCCTCTAAATTCATGATTTTTTCAGCATTTTTACTTTTCTTTTAAGTAAATACTGACCTGAAACTGTTGCCGTTTATTATGACCAGTCCACCTTAGATCACATAGATCACTGAAAGTGTTCTGTGTAGCACGACTTACCTCCAAGTGACCAAAACCTGTCTGTTGTTCACTTGAGCATCCAGTCTTTTTGGTCAAACTTTAGAAATCACCCTCCTTAAGGTGCTGTCTACTGACTGAATCTATACATACATGTTAACAAGATCTTGTTTTGTGGAGTTGTCATTGACATTAAAGAGCTAATTACTTGAAGTTTGAATTAGTACAACCTCTTGATGGGATATTGTAAAATCAGCATTGACATGGATGGAGAGAAAAGAACTAAAAAGAACTGTTTTGGTTTAGAGGATGGACTAGCATATACCTCATTCTCAGTCCAGCAGTGCTGGCACTTAAAATGCTATGTATTGACATTAACAGTTATAGACCGCATTATGTACCGCACTCAGTTTAAGAATCTCACTTTAAGTTGTAGCGTTCACCTGATTGAGCCAATAGCTAGTTTGCTCATAAATGTGCGTTAAGAGCTGTGAGATATGAAATCTTTTGTTTTCTTGGGACCATTTTGTCTCAGTTTAGATCTTGTACAGATTCATGGTTTGGTTTGACTTATTTATTCCATCAATAGTGCTTGTTTTTTATCATGTCTGATTGTATGTTTTCTTAATAAAATTCACAAAAAGAGCTTAATTGGCCCTCGCCACTCACGAAGTGATGGCGAGGGGCATTGTTCTTCCTGGGTTTCTTCTTCTTATTATTATTGGCCCTCGCCACTCACGAAGTGATGGCGAGGGGCATTGTTCTTCCTGGGTTTCTTCTTCTTCTTCTTATTATTATTATTATTTTTCCGCCAAAAGGATCGCAGTTTTCACCCCCTGAACGTCGACGAAAAGTCCCACATATAGGTATAGGATCGACCGGCTCGGCGAAAAATTTCATAAAATTGGCATCGCGATAATGTCCGAAGCACACCGGCTCGACAGCGCCACCTAGAAATTTTGAGATTTTCAATTTAATAGGAAGGCCCGACTCAGATTTTGACGAAATTCGTACCAGTGATAGAGCTCATAGAGAGAAGCAAAAAATATAATTATAGCGCTGCCCTATGACAGACAGGAAGTCGGCCATTTTGGATCAAAAATTCGCCGCTTCATTTGCAGCGTGTTTTCAAAACGCTACTAGTCTCAGGTTTTTGGTCCAAATGAGCTCAGATTTCACATGCCGCATCCAGACACATGGGTTTTCAAAAGTTATCCACGTTTTCTCCGAATTCCACACGGTTCGCCCGTACGCCGCCGCCAAAATACGCCTTCGTTTCCTGTTTTTTCGATGTCCTCTCACGACCACAGGCATTGCCCTACAGAGCTCACATTCACATCACATATGTGAGATTGGGGCATGAATGGAATGCAATATTAATTTTAATCAAAATGAACACTATAGCGCCCCCTACCATAGGGGTGAAACGCCAACATTATCGGATTCCTACGAAATTCGGGAAATAAATTGGGGGAATGACGTGGACCAAAAAATAATATTACGGGCATAGGTCATTTTTCACACTTGGCCACCAGGGGCGCAAAGACTCCAAAAAAAATCATTTAAAAATTTCTGACACGCACATGCATTGGTCTACACAGCTCAAATTCACATCACACGTGTGATATGAGGGTATTAATAAAATGGATTATTAATTGTAATACAAATGAACACTATAGCGCCCCCTATCATAGGGGTGAAACGCCAATATTATCGGATTCCTACGAAATTCGGGGAATAAATCAGTGGCATCAGAAGAAACAAAAAATTACATTATGGCCATGAGTAATTTTCCACGGTTGGCCACCAGGGGCGCAAATACAAAAAAAAAAAAAACATAAAAAAATTTCTGACACGCACATGCATTGGTCTACACAGCTCAAATTCACATAACATGTGTGATGTAAGGGTATTAATAGAATGCACTATTAATTGTTATCTAAATGAACACTATAGCGCCCCCTACAGTATTGGTAAAATACACAACTTTGTCCGATTGGCATGAAACTTGGGGAGATAATTGTGAGCATTAAAAGGGACAAAAAAGTCCATTACACCATACCTGTATTATGTACACGGTTGCCGGTGCAAAGCCACAGACCCCTCTCATAGAGTCAGAGCCACACAGCTCAGGGCCACACTGCATATTAACATTGTTCTTCGTTTTTCCGCCAAAACAATCGCATTTTTCACCCCCTGAACATTCACGAAAAGTCTCACATGGGGGTATAGAATCGACCAGCTCGGCAAAAAATTTCATAAAATTGGTGTTGGGAAAATGTCCCATGCCCCCTGACTCGACGGCGCCACCTAAAAATTCACCCCTATGGGAGAGGAGCCTGGTTTATTTTGGAAAACACACACAAAAAGCAGAACAGTGATAGAGAATGGGGGGACAAGCATAAAAATGAATTGAAGCACTGCTCTATGACAGACAGGAAGTCGGCCATTTTGGATCAAAAATTCGCCACTTCATTCGCAGCGTGTTTTCAAAACGCTACTAGTCTCAGGTTTTTGGTCCAAATGAGCTCAGATTTCACATGCCACATCCAGACACATGGGTTTTCAAAAGTTATCCACGTTTTCTCCAAATTCCACACGGTTCGCCCGTACGCCACCACGAAATACGCCTTCGTTTCCTGTTTTTTCTATGTCCTCTCACTACCACAGGCATTGCCCTACAGAGCTCACATTCACATCACATATGTGTGATTGGGGCATGAATGGAATGCAATATTAATTTTAATCAAAATGAATACTATAGCGCCCCCTACCATAGGGGTGAAACGCCAACATTATCGGATTCCTACGAAATTCGGGGAATAAATTGGGGGCATGACGTGGACCAAAAAATAATATTACGGGCATAGGTCATTTTTCACACTTGGCCACCAGGGGCGCAAAGACTCCAAAAAAAATCATTTAAAAATTTCTGACACGCACATGCATTGGTCTACACAGCTCAAATTCACATCACACGTGTAATATGAGGGTATTAATAAAATGGATTATTAATTGTAATAAAAATGAACACTATAGCGCCCCCTATCATAGGGGTGAAACGCCAATATTATTGGATTCCTACGAAATTCGGGGAATAAATCAGTGGCATCAGAAGAAACAAAAAATTACATTATGGCCATGAGTCATTTTCTACGGTTGGCCACCAGGGGCGCAAATACTAAAAAAAAAATCATAAAAAAATTTCTGACACGCACATGCATTGGTCTACACAGCTCAAATTCACATCACACGTGTGATGTGAGGGTATTAATAGAATGCACTATTAATTGTTATCTAAATGAACACTATAGCGCCCCCTACAATATTGGTAAAATACACAACTTTGTCCGATTGGCATGAAACTTGGGGAGATAATTGTGAGCATTAAAAGGGTCAAAAAAGTCCATTACACCATACCTGTATTATGTACACGGTTGCCGGTGCAAAGCCACAGACCCCTCTCATATAGAGTCAGAGCCACACAGCCCAGGGCCACACTGCATATTAACATTGTTCTTCGTTTTTCCGCCAAAACAATCGCATTTTTCACCCCCTGAACATTCACGAAAAGTCTCATATGGGGGTATAGAATCGACCGGCTCGGCGAAAAATTTCATAAAATTGGTGTCGGCAAAATGTCCCATGCCCCCTGACTCGACGGCGCCACCTAAAAATTCACCCCTATGGGAGAGGAGCCTGGTTTATTTTGGAAAACACACACAAAAAGCAGAACAGTGATAGAGAATGGGGGGACAAGCATAAAAATGAATTGAAGCACTGCTCTATGACAGACAGGAAGTAGGCCATTTTGGATCAAAAATTCGCCACTTCATTCGCAGCGTGTTTTCAAAACGCTACTAGTCTCAGGTTTTTGGTCCAAATGAGCTCAGATTTCACATGCCACATCCAGACACATGGGTTTTCAGAAGTTATCCACGTTTTCTCCAAATTCCACACGGTTCGCCCGTACGCCGCCACCGAAATACGCCTTCGTTTCCTGTTTTTTCAATGTCCTCTCACGACCACAGGCATTGCCCTACAGAGCTCACATTCACATCACATATGCAAGATTGGGCCTTGAATGGAATGCAATATTAATTTTAATCAAAATGAACACTATAGCGCCCCCTACCATAGAGGTGAAATGCCAACATTATCCAATTCCTATGAAATTTGGGGCATCAATTCATGGTCTCAGAAGAAACAAAAAATTACATTAGGGCCATGGGTTATTTTCCACTGTTGGCCACCAGGGGCGCAATGAATTGAAAAGAAATTGGCACTTGGCACTTTGACTTGCATGTCTATGAATTATATCTACTCCTAGGTTTTTCATCCGAATTACATCAAACTCCACATGCAGCATGTACATATGTCGATTGTCAATAATCATCCACGTTTTGGGGATATTCTTTATGGTTCATGAGTAGGATGCCCTCAAAATATGACTTCGTCATTGGATTTAAATTCCTACACGACTTTTCCTTAAGTGCAAATGAAACCTATCTAGTCCTAGGTTTTTCATCCAAATTTCCTCAAACTCCACATACAGCATGTACACATGATTATTGTCAATAATCATCCACGTTTTGGGGATATTCTTTCTGGTTTATGCACAGCACACTGTCAAAATATGACTGCTTTCCTGCATATTTGATTCCCTCTCACAGACACGTGGATCAGACTAAAAAGCTCAAATTCTAATCACTGATGCGGATTAAAACTGTGAATAGAGAACCATTATAAACATGTGGCCAGTGACCTCCATAGCGCCCCCTACTGTACAGGTAAAAAACTCAACTTTGTCCGATTGGCATGAAAGTTGGTGATATCATTGTGGACCTCAAAAGAGGCAAAAAAGTCCATTACACCATACCTGTATTGTGCACGAGGTTGCCGGTTCAACGCCGTGGACCTCCATTACAATGTGTTGGTCACACATATTTATATAGAAACTGTGTGAAGGGGGGCAGATTGCAGCTGTGGGGTGGGCAGGTGGGGAAAATGGTGCGTGGGGGCGGTGGCCGGCCCCGGGTGGTCGCATGGGGGGGCGGTCGCGCGGGGGGCGAGGGCCATCATCGCCGCTTGCGGCTTTAATTATTATTTTTTTTCCCCCCCTGGGATCGCAATTTTCACCCCCTGAACGTCAACGAAAAGTCTCACATGGGGGTATCAAATCGACCGGCTTGGCAAAAAATTCAAGAAAATATGCATCACGAAAATGACCCACACACACTGGCTCGACAGCGCCACCTAGAAAATTCAAAATTTTAAAATGAATTGGGAGCCGACACGCATTTTTCGCCCTAGCTTGACGAAATTCACACCAGTGATAGAGCTCATGGAGACAAGCAAAAAAGCCAATCATAGTGCCGCCCTAGGACGGACAGGAAGTCGGCTATATTGAATCGAAAATTCGCCAAATTTTTCGCTGCGTGTTTTCAAAACGCTACTAGTCTCAGGTTTTTGGTCCAAATGAGCTCAGATTTCACATGCCACATCCAGACACATGGGTTTTCAAAAGTTATCCACGTTTTCTCCAAATTCCACACGGTTCGCCCGTACGCCGCCACCGAAATATGCCTTCGTTTCCTGTTTTTTCGATGTCCTCTCACGACCACAGGCATTGCCCTACAGAGCTCACATTCACATCACATATGCGAGATTGTGGCATGAGTGGAATGCAATATTAATTTTAATCAAAATGAACACTATAGCGCCCCCTACCATAGGGGTGAAACGCAAACATTATCGGATTCCTACGAAATTCGGGAAATAAATTGGGGGCATGACGTGGACCAAAAAATAATATTACGGGCATAGGTCATTTTTTACACTTGGCCACCAGGGGCGCAAAGACTCCAAAAAAAATCATTTAAAAATGCCTGACACGCACATGCATTGGTCTACACAGCTCAAATTCACATCACACGTGTGATATGAGGGTATTAATAAAATGGATTATTAATTGTAATAAAAATGAACACTATAGCGCCCCCTACCATAGGGGTGAAACGCCAACATTATCGGATTCCTACGAAATTCGGGTAATAAATCAGTGGCATCACAAGAAACAAAAAATTACATTATGGCCATGACTCATTTTCCACGGTTGGCCACCAGGGGCGCAAATACTAAAAAAAAAATCATAAAAAAATTTCTGACACGCACATGCATTGGTCTACACAGCTCAAATTCACATCACACGTGTGATATTAGTGTATTAATAGAATGCACTATTAATTGTTATCTAAATGAACACTATAGCGCCCCCTACAGTATTGGTAAAATACACAACTTTGTCCGATTGGCATGAAACTTGGGGAGATAATTGTGGGCATTAAAACGGTCAAAAAAGTCAATTACACTATACCTGTATTATGTACGTGGTTGCCGGTGCAAAGCCACAGACCCCTCTCATATAGAGTCAGAGCCACACAGCCCAGGCCCACACTGCATATTAACATTGTTCTTCGTTTTTCCGCCAAAACAATCGCATTTTTCACCCCCTGAACATTCACGAAAAGTCTCACATGGGGGTATAGAATCGACCGGCTCGGCGAAAAATTTCATAAAATTGGTGTCGGCAAAATGTTCCATGCCCCCTGACTCGACAGCGCCACCTAAAAATTCACCCCTATGGGAGAGGAGCCTGGTTTATTTTGGAAAACACACACAAAAATCAGAACAGTGATAGAGAATGGGGGGACAAGCATAAATATGAATTGAAGTACTGCTCTATGACAGACAGGAAGTCGGCCATTTTGGATCAAAAATTTGCCACTTCATTCGCAGCGTGTTTTCAAAAACGCTACTAGTCTCAGGTTTTTGGTCCAAATGAGCTCAGATTTCACATGCCACATCCAGACACATGGGTTTTCAAAAGTTATCCACCTTTTCTCCAAATTCCACACGGTTCGCCCGTACGCCGCCACCGAAATATGCCTTCGTTTCCTGTTTTTTCGATGTCCTCTCACGACCAGAGGCATTGCCCTACAGAGCTCACATTCACATCACATATGCGAGATTGTGGCATGAGTGGAATGCAATATTAATTTTAATCAAAATGAACACTATAGCGCCCCCTACCATAGGGGTGAAACACAAACATTATCGGATTCCTACGAAATTCGGGAAATAAATTGGGGGCATGACGTGGACCAAAAAATAATATTACGGGCATAGGTCATTTTTCACACTTGGCCACCAGGGGCGCAAAGACTCCCAAAAAAATCATTTAAAAATGCCTGACACGCACATGCATTGGTCTACACAGCTCAAATTCACATCACACGTGTGATATGAGGGTATTAATAAAATGGATTATTAATTGTAATAAAAATGAACACTATAGCGCCCCCTATCATAGGGGTGAAACGCCAACATTATCGGATTCCTACGAAATTCAGGGAATAAATCAATGGCATCAGAAGAAACAAAAAATTACATTATGGCCATGAGTAATTTTCCACGGTTGCCCACCAGGGGCGCAAATACTAAAAAAAAAATCATAAAAAAATTTCTGACACGCACATGCATTGGTCTACACAGCTCAAATTCACATCACACGTGTGATATTAGTGTATTAATAGAATGCACTATTAATTGTTATCTAAATGAACACTATAGCGCCCCCTACAGTATTGGTAAAATACACAACTTTGTCCAATATGCATGAAACTTGGGGAGATAATTGGGGGCATTAAAAGGGGCAAAAAAGTCCATTACACCATACCTGTATTATGTACGTGGTTGCCGGTGCAAAGCCACAGACCCCTCTCATATGGAGTCAGGGCCACACAGCTCAGGGCCACACTGCATATTAACATTGTTCTTCGTTTTTCCGCCAAAACAATTGCATTTTTCACCCCCTGAACATTCATGAAAAGTCTCACATGGGGGTATAGAATCGACCGGCTCTGCGAAAAATTTCATAAAATTGGTGTCGGCAAAATGTCCCATGCCCCCTGACTCGACGGCACCACCTAAAAATTCACCCCTATGGGAGAGGAGCCTGGTTTATTTTGGAAAACACACACAAAAATCAGAACCGTGATAGAGAATGGGGGGACAAGCATAAAAATGAATTGAAGCACTGCTCTATGACAGACAGGAAGTCAGCCATGTTGGATCAAAAATTCGCCACTTCATTCGCAGCGTGTTTTCAAAACGCTACTAGTCTCAGGTTTTTGGTCCAAATGAGCTCAGATTTCACATGCCACATCCAGACACATGGGTTTTCAAAAGTTATCCACGTTTTCTCCAAATTCCACACGGTTCGCCCGTACGCCGCCACCGAAATACGCCTTCGTTTCCTGTTTTTTCGATGTCCTCTCACTACCACAGGCATTGCCCTACAGAGCTCACATTCACATCACATATGTGTGATTGGGGCATGAATGGAATGCAATATTAATTTGAATCAAAATGAACACTATAGCGCCCCCTACCATAGGGGTGAAACGCCAACATTATCGGATTCCTACGAAATTCGGGAAATAAATTGGGGGAATGACGTGGACCAAAAAATAATATTACGGGCATAGGTCATTTTTCACACTTGGCCACCAGGGGCGCAAAGACTCCAAAAAAAATCATTAAAAAATTTCTGACACGCACATGCATTGGTCTACACAGCTCAAATTCACATCACACGTGTGATGTGAGGGTATTAATAGAATGCACTATTAATTGTTATCTAAATGAACACTATAGCGCCCCCTACAGTATTGGTAAAATACACAACTTTGTCCGATTGTCATGAAACTTGGGGAGATAATTGTGAGCATTAAAAGGGTCAAAAAAGTCCATTACACCATACCTGTTTTATGTACACGGTTGCCGGTGCAAAGCCACAGACCCCTCTCATATAGACTCAGGGCCACACAGCTCAGGGCCACACTGCATATTAACATTGTTCTTCGTTTTTCCGCCAAAACAATCGCATTTTTCACCCCCTGAACATTCACGAAAAGTCTCTCATGGGGGTATAGAATCGACCGGCTTGGTGAAAAATTTCATAAAATTGGTGTCGGGAAAATGTCCCATGCCCCCTGACTCGACAGCGCCACCTAAAATTTCACCCCTGTGGGAGAGGAGCCTGGTTTATTTTGGAAAACACACACAAAAATCAGAACAGTGATAGAGAATGGGGGGACAAGCATAAATATGAATTGAAGCACTGCTCTATGACAGACAGGAAGTCGGCCATTTTGGATCAAAAATTCGCCACTTCATTCGCAGCGTGTTTTCAAAACGCTACTAGTCTCAGGTTTTTGGTCCAAATGAGCTCAGATTTCACATGCCACATCCAGACACATGGGTTTTCAAAAGTTATCCACGTTTTCTCCAAATTCCACACGGTTCGCCCGTACGCCGCCACCGAAATACGCCTTCGTTTCCTGTTTTTTCGATGTCCTCTCACGACCACAGGCATTGCCCTACAGAGCTCACATTCACATCACATATGCGAGACTGGGGCATGAGTGGAATGCAATATTAATTTTAATCAAAATGAACACTATAGCGCCCCCTACCATAGGGGTGAAACGCAAACATTATCGGATTCCTACGAAATTTGGGGAATCAATTCATGGTCTTAGAAGAAAAAAAAAATTACATTATGGCCATGGGTTATTTTTCACTGTTGGCCACCAGGGGCGCAATGAATTGAAAAGAAATTGGCACTTGGCACTTTGACTTGCATGTCTATGAATTATATCTACTCCTGGGTTTTTCATCCAAATTACCTCAAATTCCACATACAGCATGTACATATGTGGTTTGTCAATAATCATCCACGTTTTGGGGATATTCTTTATGGTTCATGAGTAGGATGCCCTCAAAATATGACTTCGTCATTGGATTTAAATTCCTACACGACTTTTCCTTAAGTGCAAATGAAACCTGACTAGTCCTAGGTTTTTCATCCAAATTTCCTCAAACTCCACATACAGCATGTACACATGATTATTGTCAATAATCATCCACGTTTTGGGGATATTCTTTGGATCTTCTTGGTTTATGCACAGAACACTGTCAAAATATGACTGCTTTCCTGCATATTTGATTCCCTCTCACAGACACATGGATCAGCCTAAAAAGCTCAAATTGAAATCACTGATGCGGATTAAAACTGTGAATAGAGAACCATAATAAACATGTGGCCAGTGACCTCCATAGCGCCCCCTACTGTACATGTAAAAAACACAACTTTGTCCGATTGGCATGAAAGTTGGTGAGATCATTGTGGACCTCAAAAGAGGCAAAAAAGTCCATTACACCATACCTCTATTGTGCACGAGGTTGCCGGTTCAACGCCGTGGACCTCCATTATAATGTGTTGGTCACACATATTTATATAGAAACTGTGTGAAGGGGGGCGGATTGCGGCCGTGGGGTGGCCAGGCGGGGAAAATGGTGCGTGGGGGCGGTGGCCGGCCCCGGGCGGTCGCGTGGGGGGGCGGTCGCGCGGGGGCGAGGGCCATCATCGCCGCTTGCGGCTTTAATGTAAATCTATTTTGTATGTTTATAGACTGTCACTATTAATATACTTCTCTACCAGGGAGAAGTATCTGAAGTAGTAATAAACAAGGAGTTATTTGTCTTTGTGTATATAGAGTACTTAAAGTCAGATATTTAATTTTAACTTTATTGGACAATTTAGGATAACATACAAAACAATGACATTTAAAACACGTCAGCATCAAATGGTCATATTAGATGTTACATATAAAACATTACAGAAACATTTTAATGTCAATATAAATTGACTCTACAATGTTATTAGAACAAGAGCAGTTTTATTTCTATGGCACGGTGTCAAAGTTAATCAAAATATGCTTTTAATTACTATTTACATGTTGCAATGTTAACAGTTACATACATACATGGAAGGATTCAATATGATTCAATATTGTGCTTAGAAAAGAATTTGTTGCAATACAACGCAATAATAATGTGCACTGACTGTAGATAAAATACATTATCTAGGATTGATTAAAGCGCTGAGTGTTTCTAAGGAAGATTGTTAAAGTGGGCAGTGCAATACAAAGTTCCAGGCTTTACTTCAGGGGTCCCCAACCTTGTTTCCAGTCAGAACTACTTTTATGAAAAAAAAGGAATGGAGCAACACTTTTAACGCAGTCATAAGAAACTGAGTCAGCAGCTAGTCTTAGAGTACAGTCAAAATTTATCAGTTTATTAGGGCACAGAGCTTGGCATCCAAAGTAAACATTTAAATCATCTGTAATTCGACTGGCTGAACCACCCTGTTGTATTCTTACATATCACCACAAGATGCTGTAAGTGTTATTGCAGTCTGAATCTGTGCCAGCTTTGGCCCAACAGAAGAAGACCTGAGAGTACAGGTGAGCTTGAACAAAGGCCAGGTGACAGGAGGGGGGAAACGGTTTCACACCTGCCATCTACTGGTGAAAAAAATCTCAAATTTACAGTTATTTGCTTTAAAATGGTAATGGGCATGTGATGAATAAAACCTGATCTACTTAGAAAGGAGCAACAGGTTGGTGACCCCTGCTTTAGTTGAGCTTGGCAAGTTTTTAATCTGGCTACTTTACATCAAAACACACTTCTAGCTTATTCTTCTGTTACTGGTAAGTAGGAAAAAATTAATAAAAAAGTAATTAAAGTATATATATATATATATATATATATATATATATATATATATATATATATATATATATATATATATATATATATATATAAACACACCATGAAATGTGCTTTAGTTAATTAGCAGCTCATGCAATTTGACAAAGAAAGACCTGAAAAAAAGTAAATTTGTTCAGTGGTCATATTCTACTGGTAACTAAAACAGAAAATTTATTTTAAAAGAATTAAAACCTTTTATTTCATGGCAGTATCTCATCTATGGTAAGAACTGTATACATTAGATAATGTCTGAAGTGTTTGATTTCCCTTCTGCCCTAAATGTGCATAAATATTTTTCTCTTTAAAAAAAAGCCCACAACACAATACAAATGGACCATTACTCGTTTTTGACACTGTTATATTCAAAGGAAACATTGTTACATGAAGTCCACAGGACAGATTACTTTTGTTTAAAACATAAAAAATATTGCACCAATTCAGTTTTTGGACAAGCTTTTATAGACAAACAGCTAATGCTTGGAGACATGCAGTAATTTGGTAGAGTCAGGGTTAAGATGGGGTGTGTTTACTGACAATGATATGCATAAATACCGTAAAAAAATACATAGGGGGTCTCTGCAGAGGGGTGGCTGTGATCAGAAGGTTTGGTCATCATTGCAGGACTGGGTTGCGTGTCCAAAAGCCTCACAGATGTCACAGTAGGGCCTCTCCTCAGCTGGATTACCGTGGTACGTGGTGTGTGGCACAGAGTCGGGGCTCTGGGCCTGAGTGGGACAGTCCTCTGTGTCATGGAGGTCGAAACAGTCGCAGATGTCACAGAAGAGGCGTGGCGTTGACTTCTTCTCACGCTTTGAAGCGGCATCAAATCTAAATCATCAAACACAGTTATATGCCACAGTGATAACCATTATATTTCATTTTTTGTTAGATAGTCAAAATTAGTGCTTAAAGAAATTGAATTACTTAGTTTCAAGCTTCAGTTTTTGTTTTAAGACATGCAATGCGCTTTAAAATCAAAATTCAGCTCACAATGTTTAAAACATCCAGAAGGATGAAAACATTGAAATACAAACAGCAAAACTACTAAGAAATACATTCATTTAGAACATGTTTCAGAAAATGTGTCTTGGGCACATAGTGCAATACAACTGCATACACACCCCTCTGCCTCGTCATTTCCATTAAATTCGGACAAAGCCAGCTTCTTCAGCTTAATCTTCAACTCCTCATTTTTCCGCTGAAGGTCAACGATGACACTGTTGAGGAAATTGATCTGACCAAAGGCAGACATTTGTTAGACGTTTGTGAAAAGCAAACCTGATCTAAAATATGTTTCTGATTTACCTGTCCCTCCGCAAACTCCTTCTCCTCTCTCAGCTGCTGAAAAGCTCTATCACCTGAAAGAACATAAATGATGAGTAACAAATAATGTAATATCAATAGGTCAATAGCAGTAGTGTCAGACCTGCAGGGTCGTCCTGGTCTTCACCTTTCGGGACCTGTTTTCCCTTGAGCCTATGCTCTAAACTTTGAACCCGGCTCTGGAGCTCGGCCTTATCCCTCTCCAGTGTCTCCACTGCCCTTTGTAGAGTCTTTGCCACTGCACTCTCCCCCCGCAGCACTGCGATCTGTACCATTCATTGTATCAGAGAATAAAAATCAAACATAAACATTCAAATATTTAAAATGACTGATATTGGGATGATTTTACCTCATTTCTTAGAGATTCCAGTTCTCTGTCTTTATCCATTAAACCAGTCTCTCTGCCCGGCTCTTGGCTGTTGTGATCCTCACAAAGCTAAGTGAAAAACACACAGAAACAACCGTTAAGAAAGTCATTTCAGAGCAATTCTTTACAATTCTCTCCAGTCAAAGTTTATTTAACTTTTATTCATGTATTACATGTTTAGAACATGTTTCAAACATGTGACCATTACCTGACTGTGGGAAGCCACCTTCAGCTCCTCACTGTGAGCAGAAAAAAAAAAAAAATCAGATCTGTGCCACAATCAAGTCATGAACGAAGTCAATTCTATTGTGGATCTTAACACACATCTCAAAGATCTCAACAACACAAAATATACTTATTATATACAATTTGAGATATTATGCATGTAAAGTTGTGATTTCTTAATAATCTGAAATGTTTTAAATCATGCATTTGTAATTCTATTAATATAAATTACAATCTGGACAGTCCTGAGTATTTTGTACATTTCAAGTCCTACTTGAATTAATTTTAATAATCATTTGCTAATGCAGGGATATAACTACCAATAATGTTATGGTATGCACAGTATGATGTTCCGTTCTGCTAACAGAAAACCATACATAAGAACAGACAAATACTTAACACTACATTAGCCCATTTTAACTGTGGTGCTTTTTCTTACGCCTTTCACAATTCACAAATGCTCCATTGATTCATGCAACAAAGCTAAGCTCTAGGGCCTGTCACAGTCTAAGACTCAAAGGGAGCAGCACATTCTGATGTCACTGTGCAGGCAGCGGCCATGTTGGAACCAGGCAGTCCAAGGAGGCGAGACCCTTCAGTTACGTAACAGTAGCGTTTTTTTGCTCAAGGATGCAGCTGAAAGTGGTGACTGATGAAGGTTGTCATAACTCAGATATCAAAAGAACAGCAGTTTGCTCCTTCTTTTATATGAAGAATGACAATAGGATGTGAAAGAATACACATGTCCACAATTGCGCTCTGGTGACTCAGGGGGTGTGACAAGGATATGATTCCCATATTATGCACACTCATTCACAGCTACACAGAAAGCTATTAATAGCTGCAGTGAAAAGAGCCAACCCAAATACAGCCACATCAAACGTACAGCTATAATAATGATGCATTAGTCTTACATGGCATTTGTTACACCACCATAGATGCAATTATACTTATTTAAAACAAACTCTGAAACTCTATTATGTTGAATACAATATTAACTGCAATTTAAACCAGTGAGCTAGTTTTGAAACATGTGAGTAGTAACTGCATTCCATATGCTGCTGGCAGGTCGTACACAAGGAAAAAACACATTATTCATTTGGAGTGCTTACATTTCCTTGCAGAGCGCTCCAATGTGCTGGTTTTCAGAGTTGCTCCGCTCCCTTGATAACGAAAGTTCCTCCTTGTATTTAGCATTCTGTTGCTTCAAAGACTCAAGCTGCAAAGAGCATAAGGGAATAAAAAAATGACAGCTTTTTTCTGGTACATCTATTATGCAAGAAATATAAAACCTTAAGTCTAATCAAGTACTACTATAGTCAACAAAAAAACACAGAAGGAAGTATTTTTGCTTTTTCATTCTTTTCTGATTCAGCACAAACAAGCCAGGCACAACACATACATTGTCATCAAGTCCAGTCTAACCTTACAGCAACTTTTCATCCAAATCACTAATGATTCAGACACGTGCAGTGGTGATCTGAGCAGTATTAAAATAGCAGCACTCAATAATTAAAGAGGACACACAAGTGTGATGGCAATCCACGAAATCACCCGCTACAAATTAGTGATGCTGCACACATGTGTCACTACTCACACTGTAAATCCTTTATACTTGCATAAAAACATGTTTTAAGTGTTGTTTCAAAAAGGCTGTGCAATTGAATGACTTTGAATTGAGATTCACTCACATCTAATGGTCAATGATGTGGTTGTTTTTTTTAAATTGAGAGGTCTACAGTCAATCCTCAGTTCAAATTTAGGAAGAAGACATTAAGACAATTTTTGTCATAAATGACACTGATTAAAAGTTGACAGAAAAAATGTATTTATTTAACAAAAACAAAATTGAATAAAAAATGGACCAATAGATATAAGGAAAAATGTGATAATGTTTCATATCACTCAGCTCTGTTGTTGTCCGTTTCAATAACATTCCAGACAAAAAAGGGGTCACAACAGTCAAGAGGAAATGTTGACGCGCACAATACAGATTTACAGGGGTCATTCTTTGGGGACAATCTTCACAATGACAACAAAAACACTAAAGTAACCCAGCAACAGCAGCTGTCTAGTTTTGTAGTTATACTGAAAATATGTTTATTGTGGTAGTAGCCTTAGCTGAGCAACAGTATTTGTGCTAAATCGAGAGTGTCCTACCTGGTAATGCGATAAGTAGGCGCTGGAGGAGTAACCCTGATGCAAAGCTATATCCATACCCCCAAAGCTCACCCCTGCAGCCTGATTGTCTGTAGTCAGTCCTCAGCGCCTTTGATGTAGCAGCAGTATTGCTCTAATGTCAAATGTAGAACATGCACGCGCCAACACAAGCCGGGCATCAATAAAGCATTAGCTCTCCTCCCCCGCCGTGCAAAGCTGCAAGAGGGAGAGCGTCTCTCTCTCTCTGCTTACGTTAAAGGCACTGCCATTATGTAAGTCACAACACGCTCCTCCTAGGCTACCTCACACACACCCTCACACACTTCTAAGGTTTTGTTTTTCACGCCCACTGTAACCAACAATGTTTTGGAAAAAATAAACACTGCATAGAAATATTGTTTATGCCCTTTTGTTTAGATGATGTAATTGAGTCTCGCACAACAAACAGCACAGGTCAAAAATTATGTGTTCAGCCATGCATTTGCTAACGACATGTCCTGCTGGCACACGGATGGCACATTCTAACATGTGCAGCATTACATCACATCTTCTGCACATGCGGGCGCAGCAGAGGGGGGCAGCAGATGTAAGAGCATCCTCTCACTACATGTGTTATGCCTTTAATGTGCACAGTGAGTCTAAATATAAATCACAGTTATTGCAATAGTAGCTAAAAGAATACATATCTACACTCAGAGGATATTTAAAATGAAACATGACATGAATGCCAGGTACACTTCTACTATTGTTTGTTGCCTGTACCATTAAGATATAGCCGAGCATGTCCTGAGAGGAAATCACTAAATGCTAATGTTAATGTTGTTAATATGTTATATCATCAGTGATAGCTTCTTAGCAACAACCAGCAGCTTTTTGACAAAGTGGGGATAAATGGACTGTAACAGGGCTGAAGACGGCAACAGAACATATCACAGATGTTATAGCAGCATAAAAAGAAGTGTAAAATAGATTTTCAGAAGACAATAGAATGTCGTTTAGAGACCCAATCTGGCAGAAAATACACATATACCAACTAATAACTTGCACAATCACATCCTCTTGCTTCATGACAAAACACAAAAATCCCTCTACTCATATAAGTCAAACACAGTAACATCAAGTAATATTTAAAGATAAAGAGGAGAGAGGCAAAATGTCTTACCTGTGTTTGTAGTGCCTTATTCTCAGCAGTAAGCTCCACAAGAGAAAGTGCGCACTTTTCTGTTTCCTCATTTGCCTTAAAACAATATAAAAAGCAAAAAACAGATGTCTATAAATACTTGTAGGCAAGAGATCATCAATAAAAATAAACATGGCTTTTCAGTAAACTGTACACATTAAGATATTGTACACAAATCTATACTACGTCAAATTAAACTCACCTGTGTCAGCTGGACCTTAAGCTCACTCTCTCTATGCTGGCTCTCCTCTTTCAGGGATTGATAGTTTTTATTTGTCTGATTAACATTGTGCTCTAGCTCTAAAAAGGAAAACACAAAACTTGAAATACATTAAAATGCAAAATTTCTTAATCAACAAGAAATGTATTTACCTTGCATCTTTTTCCTATTTTCTTCTGTATGCAGCTCAGCCTCTTTTCTCTGAAACAGGCAAACATCTGTGTGACCCTGGAGCGTGGAGCTAAACATTCTTTTACCTCGGCACCAATTACTGACTGAATCTACAAAACATGCAAGGCATCTATATAAAATAATCCAATAAATTAGTCTAGTTTCTCATTGTCCACTAGCAAAACAGAATAAATTGCAAAACGGACACCTATTGCTAACAATGTTGTATGATCAAGGTGAAAGTTGTGATGGCATATGTTTACAAAGCCCAAATAAATAACTGATCATTGTCCAGTTTCTATAGTTGTGTCTTGGGTCCTCACCATGCTGGTTAACTGCTGCTCTAGTGAACTCTTATATTGCAGCGCAGACTGAAGCTCCTTCTGTTTGCTCTCCAAATCCACACTCAGTTCGCTGATCTGTTGACACACCAGACATAACATATATATTGAGTAAATAACATTTAATCACAGAAACTATAGACCATGACGACAAATAGAACAACCCATTGTCATTTATAAAGCGTACATACAAAAATGTTATGTACATGACTTTCTACGTCAAGTTTGTGATCTATAAAAAAACAACTTAACATGAAAATGTTGTCCAAAAAATACTACAAAGCTGGTTAGACATAGCCAGACTTTAACCTTCATTTAAGTTTCATTGAACTGGCTTCTCAAAGCCTGAACCCCAGCTCAGACATAATGAGTGTCACAAAGCCGGTTAGCCATAGAGTTTGTAAAGTTTGAGCTTCATGGGGAAAGGGCTGTGCGTTGCTTAATTTGACCAGTTTCACGCACAAAATGAAATCTTCAATTATAAAAGCTAGTAATAACAAACAAAATAGATTTCTGTAAATTGACCCATATCTAGCAGATATTTGCATCATTTGAATTTCCCTTTTCTGCACATTTAACAGGTTTTAACTGTAGCCTAAAATTCACTGGGAAAAAAGTAGGTTTTTCCTGGGGACCAGATCAAGTTATCCTAGGCCCAACATTGTCCTTCAAAAGTCAATTCAATAATCAGAATTTTTGTCACATCCAGGATAACTTAAACATGAGTGCTGCTAAAACTTATTTCTACTCTATGATTATCTCTCACATAGACTATTGTTTAACTACTTGGTCTCTTGGCTGCTCCACAACACTTAAAACCACTGAAAACCTCTATAAAAGCGCCCTAAAAATACTTGATAAATAAGCCATTTCCCACCAACACTGTCACATTCTGAAAAAGCAGATAACTATTGGACTTTAACAACATGGTTAACCTTAAAAGAGCTTGCTAAATTTTTAAGGTCCTTCACTCCTTCGCACCACCACCATTAAAGGAGCAAGGACCACACAAGCTACCACCAGAGGTGACCTGCTGATCCCCCACAGACGGACCAACTTTGGTCACAATGAATTATCTGTCCAAGGTGGGAACTTGTGGGACAGTCTCCCGGTAACCCTGAGAGAATGTCCCACGTACAGTTCTTTTAAAGCTCTAATGAAAAACGGGTTATGGTCAAATGATTTTAACTTTTCTATAGAGACATGTTTGCATGTATGGGCAAAATATGAAGGGGGTGGGTATAAAATGTAATCGTCCTGAATGGGTGACCAAACTGACACAATGGGGGCTGTGCAATAAATGGAACGTGCAATATTTTGGATGGTGCAATAATGGGATCTGTGCAATGAGTGGAATGTGCAATTATGGGAAGTGTGCAATGAGTGTAGTGTGCAATTTTTATTTTGGCCCTTTTGTGACCCCAGCCCTTGGGACAACGGATGGAAATTAGCCTTTGGCTATAATCCGGAGTGTTTACATTCTATCATGTCTGTTCATTAGAATGCATTGTCCCAATCAAATAAATAAATTAATAAATAAAGGAAGACAAGTGATGTGATCTGCGCTGCACATGTGATGAAATATAAAATGTATGAATGGGGACTGACTTTTTCCTCCAAGGACCAAAAAAAAACATCTTGTAATGAACTGAAGAGCGACACTTCTGGCAAAAACTATGCCTTTGAGCCCAGTGAGTTAACCCTCCTTCTGCACGCTCATGTTTTTGATTACATGATGGAGAGGATTTATCACAGTGTATACCCACTGCCCAAACACTCAAACTATAGCACTGGTCAATCTTATATGCACAAAGACCTGAACGCAGAAAGATTAAGAGTAAGTAATTTTGAGGACGTTTGTGGAAGTTGTGTCCGTGTGTACACTTTTAGTAAGAATTCCATGTAACGTTTTATCAATGAGACCCCAGATAACTCTATGTCTATGTGAAGTCTATGCCAATTCTTTCTGTGGGCCCCATTGGTTAAATAAACAAAAATAAATGGCACTTAGTTTCTATTAGGGGGACTGGACCTTTTTCTCCTGGGCTTGTGCCTGTGTTTTAAGGCTGCTGATCTGTTGCTGAGAGAGTGACACGGTGTCCTCTTGCTGCTGGACCGCTCTGAGCCGGAGCTGAAGATCGGAAACCTCTCGCTCCAGCTCCATGATGCGCGATCGCTCCGACACAGTGGCCACCTTGTGAAATATAGAAAGTGTCAAGATTTGTATTCTGATGAATCCATCACCACAGCCACATTAATCTGTCAGTCAATAGATGCTGCATTTGGTTGCACTTTAAGTTTACTCAAGCAACATGTAACTTTTAGATGATAATAATAATAATAATGTAAGAATGTTATTCAAAAAAAGTCAAAATACAAATGTACCAAAAAAAAAATCGCTTAATAACTGAGTTGTTACTACTATTACTATTAATTATATTCAATAAAGATCAGCACAATCACCACATTTATTTCTAACATGGTGAAGAAGTATTATGGTTGTGACACAGCCAGCCACAGTCACAGACATTACCCTAGCATCCTCTAAATCCCTCTGGAGTTTTTCAGCTTTGGTCTTTTCAAAAAGCAGACTCTGCTCTAGGTCCTTTATGTGGGCATGCTCCAGCCTCGTCTGCGTCTGTTAGTAAAAAAGAGCAGGAAGAAAGAAAAACAGCCACCAATGCAACAGTAGCATGCCAAAAAGGGGACACAACAGAAGTGAATCAGAAAGCACAGATATCCAGCTAATCATTCATTCAGTGTTATAAAGTCGTTAAGTTGCAAGTTACAAAAGTAAAAAAGCCACATACAAGCTAGTGACTTAACAGCTTGCAAATATTTGAAATGCTTAATGAGCTTAAAACAAACTAGTCAAATACATATAATCAAAGTCAAAGATCAACAAAGAAGGTTAAATTTAAAAAGGTTATTAACGGATACAATATGAATAAACATTTATAAGTGAAATCAAGATCCTTTTAATTGGTTAAACAAATGCAAAAAAATTAAGTACACCAAATATGCATTTCTCATTATGTTCTGTCATCAAGATGTTGTTTTTCTGTACCAGTTTTCAGCATATGCATAACATTTTAGCTATAGGTTTTCTTTGGGCATTAGTTAGACTTTTGAACAGTGTTGGTACAACTGTATTTACCTCCAGGTCCCCTTTGGTAATGCATGCCTCTTCAACTCGAAATTGCAAATCCTCAACTTTCCTGTTTAAGACATAATTACTTTTAGCACAAAACGGTTTTATAAATGCAAGACCTGAAAAAGAGAAAAAAAGACACTACACAAGACACCTATATCAAAGTTGTTTTTTTCCTTTTTACATTATTTTTAATTGAATCAATACAATTTATAAGAATCACACAAGATAAACATACCTTTTCTCTTCTTCAAGCTGATTTAGCAGTTCCACTTTCTCTCGATCCGCAGCTTCAACCAATGAACGCAGCTGATCCAGTTTTGCCTCCATATCTATGGCATACTAAAAAAAAGAGGAAAAAAAAGAAAAGTAGTTTCACATAAAGAAATAATAAAAAAGCACAAATATGTAAGTAATATGTTTATATAATACTGTAAATAACCATGCTTGGGTTACAGATGTCCTAGTTTGTTGTATACTTATATTTACTAAGTGACTCTAACCTGGTCTCGGCATTTCCTCAGCAGAACCAGTTCTTGTTGCACCTCTCCTGCGTGGCTTGTGGCCTTTGCAACTTCACATCTTTCCAGATCTCGCTCGACTAAAAGCTGCTCAATGTGCTGCTGCTTCTCCTTCAGAGCTTCCTGCAATGCTGTGGTACCCGAAATCTTGCGTGCATAACGTGCTGATGTCTCTGTCAACTATATTGTATGTATGTTAATTTTGACCAGTTGGTTTATTATTGTAAAGGCTTATAGTCATTTCACTGCTCAACAGTACAGTATGAGTGTCCACCTACCAGTCCTGCTCTGCTCGGCTTTCCACTGATCGAGGAAGTGGCAGAGCTTAGAGAACTGATGGAGGAGGCACTGGGACTCCTCATGATACCGGACCTGCGCCGTGAGCTCTTTGTCTTTGTGGGAGTTGTGCAGGGAAATCCAATACGTGTTACCTTGTGGACCGGGGCAAACAAACCATACCGAGGCATGCACTGGAAATACCTAAAATAATAGGTTATTAATTAGTAGTAATTAGTTAGTAATTAAAATGTATAACTTAAATACCCCGGAATATTTAATAAAATACCTGGTCCCTGCCACAGCTCCATCATTTTTGCCAAGTGGTTCATCAAGTTCGACTCCACACCACTCTCCTTTGGCAAAGTCTGTCTCACCAAGAAACCTCACTACACCGGCCTTTGTCCCACCTACCTAAACAAAATAAAAGATATACATAGTTATAACTGTATGCAAGATGTTACAACACAAATACAATGCACAAATGCATTTTTAAATGTTTTTTTTTTTTTTTTTTACCAGCACACGGTCTCCTAGTCTCAACTCCCGTTTGTTCTTCTTTATGGAGTCTGCATCTGACAGGTTAGAAACAGACTCGCTGGATACAAGCTTTCGGGCAAGTGCACTGCTCGTCTTGATGCCAGACCCCTGAGCTAAAAATACAGTTGTGTCAATGTCATAACAGCTGCACTGATGTACTGATGATGTTTTTGAGGCTGTTACCAGTTGAGGTAGCAGCAGAGGGTGCAGGTTCATTTGGTGCAGAGCGTCCAGAGCCTTGTGCTGGGCTGGCCTCACCCCCATTGGCCACCTTTTCTGGGACAGCGGTCCTAGATAACTTTGATGGTCGAGTAAATATCCCTCGACCATCTTCACACTTAAAATACACAACCTCTGCCACAGAACCATTGTTCTTCCCAATTGGCTCATCCAACTCAATACCTGCCCACTGACCAGGGGCAAATTGTGCTTCTCCAATAAACCGTACATGACCAGGTTTGTTTCCATTGACCCAGACCCTCTCCCCAATCTGAAAATCTACAGTGGCATCTTGGGATGGAGACGTAACACCAACAGGGGACTTCTCAGAGGGAACTGGCTTTGATGTACCTGAAAGGGAGTTTATTAACAGTTGAGGACAAGCTTTATAGTGAAACTATATGAAAAGAGGCAACTAAGTCATTCTGACCAGAGGATGGGGATGTCCTTGTTGGTACCCCAGATGGACGTGCTATTTTACTCGGAGGTTTGAGCCCACTGGGTTTCCCAGTGGCACATGTTCCTTCCTGCTTTTCCATGAGTTATAAGGGGTCAGGCCTGATGACGAGGCCTATTCAACATCCCGACAATCCCAGTGTGTGGACTAAGGCTGGGAAAACAGTGAATAATATTGGCCCCTTTATTATCCAAAAACTTTATACACAGCCTTACACTACAATTATTAATGATGATAGGCAACAAGGCAATAGATACATTTTGAATAATAGCCTACAGACTATACTAAAGCAAGACGCGCAGGCTTGTATGTAGTGGGTGCTTTCCCAGACTCTTCCCCTAGTCTAGACATGACTATTACTATCACATCACCCATTTAAAACTGTAAAACTGTTTTATGAATGAAAACGGATAAGAGTCTAATCAGTTTTGGGGATGGACTATTCAGACTTCAAAAGCATGCATAAACTAGACAGCAGGACATCAATAACAAACAACAAAATAACGAAATGTAGCTATACTTTAGATATTGGAATATGTAGGAATGCGCTATTTTCAAAGCTAACTAGCCGCGGATTAGCAGAATATTGCCACAAGCTGATGCTGAAGACATACTGACATGGCATCAAATTTCAGGTATAACTTACGTTAAGAATAATATGTGGATGCGTATATTGCGTATTTTGGTAAATTCAATCAGAGGCAGAAGATGCTCGACTCGAAGCAGATCTTGCTCCGTTAGTTTCATGTTTTTCAGCCCAGCCCAGTGACGTCACCTCGGGAGCAGATGTTGCGTTTAGGAGCACCAGCGGAGCTCGTTTTCAGGAGCTTTGGCCTCAACACTGTAAACGATGTCTTCAGGAAAATTACACCATTTACCAGGCTCATAAACAAGTGGCTTTATTATTACACAGAGTAACGAAAGCAACTGAACTACCTCAGTGTTTTGTTTTACAATCCAAAGGTACACCAAGAAACCATAAACACATTTACCCTGTGGTACAAGCAATTTTGTGTAGGTAATAATGGCATACACTGATTATTCCCCAAGCGTCCCCAAAATTATTGCCTTTATTTTTCTGTGTTTGTGATGAACATTACATCCTGGTGGAGACATTCATTTCAACTGAGTTGACTTCATTTTTGACTTCTTTCTTTCCCAGCACTTTGTACAAAACCTTTTTGAAAGTACCACTAAAGGCTGGTGTAGAGAAGTAGTATACAACAGGGTTGAGGACACTATTAAAATATGTGAAACATACAGATGTGTAAAATGCTAAATTGGCTTCTTTAAAATGTACACACTCATCATACCACATTCTAAGGACCCAAACAGCAATTCGTGATATTGTGCTGGGAAAAAAACAAGTTATAAAAATAAAAGCCACAGCCATGACAAACTGAACGGCCCGCTTGATTTTTCCCTGTTTGTCAATAGTCCTGTTTCTTAGTTGCCAAGTTATTCTAATTGTGCAGAAGGCAACAATTGCAGCAGGCAAGAAAAACTGAACGACATAAAATGCATTGTGCCAGGTAGAAATGGGACTGAAACCCATGCAAATATTAAAACTTTCACATTGTGTATGATTGCTATTGTAAAAGAAGTGCTCGTCAGCAAGAAGATATCCAGTAGCCAGAAATATCAATGCCCACAAACCAAGAGAAACCCAGAGAGCATAGCCCAAGCCCATTCGGTTAATTGGATTCAGTGGGTGGACAATTTTGAAGTAACGATCAACAGCCACAGCCGTGAGGAAGAAGATTCCTGCAGCTCGATTTGCAGCCAACAAAAAGAGCAGAATACGACACAGGACATCCCCATAAAGCCAGTTCTTCCCTCGTCTGTAATAGTCAGCTCTAAAAGGCAGGCAGAAGAGGACGATAGAGTCAGCCACAGCCAGATGAGTCAGGTACACAGAGTTGGGCCTCCAGGTGTCCATGTGAAAGATGAACATCCACAAAGCAACAACATTTCCAAAAAGCCCAACCATGAACTCCAGTATAAGTACAGGAGGAAGAACTTGATCCAAAATAGGGGCTTCAAAAGCACAGCACTTTTCAAACTGTGAATGATTCATCATTCGATCTGCAAAGCACAATAGCATCAAAGTGCACCAATGACGCTTTTACACAATGTCAACATAGATACGGTGAAGCAGGTGAACACTTCAGCATGGATTAAGTGATAACACACATACACAATTTCAGACCAACATACGAAATCATAATTGGTTTCTGGTCTATGGGGAGGAACCCTTGACCCAAAGGTGCAGAAAAACAAGGGTAAATGTAAATTGTAATGAGTGAGTCTTCATTAAAATTATTATGGAAAACCAGGTTCGCCCATGGGCATAGAGAAAGTTTCTTAAAAAACAACCTACACACGGCATGAGGGGCCTGACGTTTAATTACGTTTCAAATCAATAAAGAGCCACAACAACATGTTCTGGGGTAAGGGGAACTTGAATTTATTAGCCTAGAGTTTTAGGTGAAGAACAATTGAAAGGGGTTCACATCATACTGCAACTTTGGCAAATGAGAGAAAGCAGCCATGAACTATTGAGTGTCCATGTCCTTGGGTTTTATGAATAGTAAAAATAAAACTTTAAAAAAATGACTTGATGTGTACATTTGGCCAGGGTGTTGCCGTTTTCAGGTCGCATCCATTTCACAGAAAGTGCATATTTGGTCTTCACTTTTTTACTTCACCCAGATCATCAATGCTATCGTCATCCACCTACAATGACAATGGTTAAAAAATGAGAATGGGGTCCTTATTGGATATAGGCTATTATTGAAACTAGCAACAGTTTCTGTACGGGAAACAATTCTGCTTGAGTCTGAATACAATACAGGATTATTCAAGTTGAAACTTTCTGTAAAAATAGTGAGGCTTACCTCAGGCCACTTCTCCTGAATGACATCAATTATGTCATCAGTAAAATCTCCCTGAATTATAATTTCATCCTCTGCTGTAACTGAGGCACCACAAGAAAATTTCTGGGCAAAGAATCGTTGCGCCTCCTTTAGGTCAATGTCTAGAAAAGGATGAATAATTGGTAAAGTAGAATGTCAACAGTAGAAGTTAAAGGCCATAGGAAAATGTGTACTTACCAAATGTCCCCAATCCACAAACCCGTGTGACATATTTCTTTTTAGCTCTAGGAATCCTAGCTATTGTAACTTTCTGAGGTACAGTTTTCTTTTTTTGTTTAATCTGTCCTCTTCCACCTGATGAAACAAAATTTAAATAGAGCAGACAGATTTCGTGAAGTGCTTATGTGCACACTTTTTGAAGGTGTTATTATGACTCAAAGTATTTAAGGTACCTCTTTTTTGCTTCTTTTTCTCCTCCTCCTCAGCTACCGGGGGTGAATCTCCAGTTCCCGGTTCCTGCTTGGGGGTATTTGCTGCTGAACCAGTAAGACCAAGGAATTTAAACAATTGATGAAACCATTTTTATGCTTCAGATTTTTAGAACAGTTACATAGGCTCCAAGAGCTTTACTTACCAACTGTCATCCTGGCAAATACATCTGGAAAGTTTTTCTCAAGCCACTGTCTACATTTTGCTGGCTCAGGCATATACTCACAGTACTACAAAGTAGTGATAAAATAATGAAGCCAACAATGGTATAAATATTTATTTAAAAGATTGAAAGGCTGTAATACTTACCTCTGTAGGCAGTGAGCACACTGTAATGGTATGAAAGAACACATTAAAACAATATAATCTTTAATTTTGTAACGTGTTAAATATCAGGGTGTGTATTGTACCTCCACAGTAAAGCACTTTAAGTGGGTACTTTGACTCCGAGTCTGATGGCCCTTGCTCAGATTTATTATCCGAAGAACCCAATTCTATCTCAGTAGTAGCCATAACTAAATACCTTTAACAACAACAGATAGAGAAATATTATATTATTACAATAACAAACATTAAAGACAAGGATAAGCAAAACTATACCTCCCTGGTAAAACACTATTACATCGTCCCAGTATATATGACTGTAAATTCATTCATCCATTCATTTAGTGACATGGCATTTATACCTGATTATATATTTATTACGTATTAAAATGGACCACAAGGGAAATCAAGTAATTTTATAACAAAACTGTACTGCTAGCAAATGAACAAATCTACAGTTTAAATCAGATATATCCATAACTTTAAAGCAAGGTAAAACGGGGTTGAGGTAAAATACATATATATAAAAAATAAATAAATACACCGGTCCTTTCCGCTGCATGAGTCATAATTTTGTACAGTTGCCTTCATCGGGTTACGGGCATGGTGGGCAGCTGTCACCGTTAGCGCATCTCTTAGCACACATCAGGTAGCCAATGAGCTAATGTACGACTAGCAGCTGAACATGTATATCAACACAAATGAATGATCACATACCCCAAAACCTCCAATCTAAAACTGATGATTGCGGAGTGGAGTTTGTCGCATTATTGTAGTTGTAGCCACTATCAAAAGCTCATTTGTAGTTAGTAAAGCTGGTTGTAGTTGTCGTACTTTGAGCACGCCTTGTAACCTATTCTTCTATCAAGCCTGACTGCGTGCACACCCAGTCATACGCCCCCTACTGGCAGGGAGGAATGCCGTAAAATAAAAAAACTGACCAATCTGACCGATCCCATAGGCTCTTTCTAACTTCCGCTACTCCTGCTAACTTTTTAAATCATAATCTATTGTAAACATTTTTTGGCATTTGTAACAGATAGTTTTGCACTGATCGCAATGCAGTCTATTCTTATAGTTACTGCATTTGGTATTAAAACAGTTATTTGCAATTTGTAATGGAATGGACAACAGAAGTACAAAGACGCCTTCAAATGGGAAAGCCTATAGACATGAACCAGCAGCATCAAGCTACTTGTGTTTAACGGGTAAGAAAAAACAAGCTGATGTTTTGTATTATCTAAGTTAAACGTGAATGACATTATCCACTGAACTCTAGATCTTGAACAAAAACCATGGCACAGCACTCCCGTCACAAAGGTGAGAAAAACAAACGCTGCATAACATACAAAGTTATCATTGCACAGGTTTACTATGCTGTGTAAATTTAAAATGATGTGTTTTTTTTAAACACATGTGTAGAGTAATGACTTTGTGCCTGGGGGTAGACAAATTCTCACCCCAGATTCAAGACATTATGGTCCTCACATTCCAACTGAGCCCTTCTGTTTGCCATCTTTGCAGGATACACAGGTCAGTATCTAAAGTTTTAATTGAGCATGATGCAATGTTTCCTTGTGTGTATAATATGGCATGACGCTGCTCAGGGGAGTAAATGTTAAAATGTCTATGTATGAATTATAATGTTTGATCATTTATTTACCAGTGATTGTATTATTTTTAGTTTTCTGAAAAGTTCCCTGTTAATCCAAGAAGTGCCTCACAAACCATTGCAAATTTGAAAAAAGAGCTCCAGCTGCTGGTGACAGAGCTAAAGGACAGAGACAAGGAACTAAACACTATGGCTGCTGCCCATCGTCAGGAGGTCCAAACCTGGGAGAGAACACGGCAGAAACTGTTGAAACTGGAGCGGCAATGTGCATTCTTAGAAGGTCAGGTATAACTTAGTAAATGTCTGTATTAATTTATAGATTTAAATGTATTTTATGTAATTTCGTATTTACAGCACACAATGTTTTGCAGATGAGCTACAGAAGCGTAATGACGTTATTAGGGTCCTGACCAAGCATGTTGTAGTTTTGGAAACGAGAGAAGAAGATGCTCTGCAACAACTCAGAGAATCCCAGCTACAGATCAGGGAGCTTTCAAACAAAGAACTCAATCTGAGCAAAAAATGTCAAGATTTTGAAGTATGTTTGATACCCTGTGGATTTCAGTTCTGGTTACACTATGAACATTTGTTTTTTGAGTGTTTGTTTGTTTTTTAGGAACAGAACAAGAGCCTTAATTCCTCAGTTACAGCTCTCTCCACCCAAATTGGCGCTCTGCAGGTCAGAGAGGAAGAGCTGAGTTCGATGCTCAAACTAAAGGTACAATCTAATCTTTGTTCTAATGTAAATGGATTGTTTTTAAAGAATAACTTTTATCATTAGGAAAAAGATGTGAGTGAAGCTTCAAGCCATTTGCTGGACCTCACAGGGCATCTCAAGGACATGGAGCTATCCTTAAAAGAAAGTTACACAAAAGAAAGCACACTCCAGACAGAATTGCAGGAACAAAAGCATTACTGCACTGAAGCGAGATGTGCCATTACTCAGTTAAAAGGTAACATTAAGGGTACATTCAGTTAAGGGAGAAAGCCAGTTAGTATTTATCTGACTGATTGTTACAGAGCAACTGCAGCAGCAGATAGCACAAAGCAGTGCCCAAAGAGAGGAGATCATTCGCCTTAAACAGGAGCTTCAACTGGTCAGCCAAAACCAGGCATTGCCAGGTACATTATTATACTTTGACACAGGCATCAGTAAAGGATATTCACTTTATTAAAGAAGACATTGTATACTTTTCTTCTGAGATTTAGTAATAAACTATAACCTCATAAGTTTATCTTTATGTTACATTTTCTTCACTGTAAATCACAACACTGATATAAAATCACTTAATAGTAGAACCCGAACCCGATCACGGACTCCTTGTTCAAAAAGCCGAACTAAGAAGCCTCTCCTCTTCATCGTGACATTTTTGCCCTAACACCTGGGCACTTAAGTGCAACACAATGCAGAATATTCATGAATCAATCCAACTACATAATAGTATATAATAATGAGGGAACACCATTATTTCATGGATAACAGCTCATAAAAGTCAGTTTTGCATAATATGTCTCCTTTAAATGTTTACTTGCAAAAACATCACCTGACTTTATGGTTGAAGCGTAGACTATGTTTGTTTACCAGAAGAGGGTGAGAGCAGCTGGAAAGATGAGCTGCTTGAACTTTTCCGCTCAAAGCAGGAAAGAACCACATCAGAGTTGTTGTGTCTTCGGCAGGTATGTTACACAATGCACAATCTCTACACATCCAAGTAGCACTCCTGCCCCTAAATACAATAAATTATTTATGTTCAAGCGAATCAACAAACAAATTACTTTGGGACAATAGACAAGTATTGTAATTTTATATAACAACAGCTCCAACAGTGGATGTTCCCTTTTGGTCATTGTTGCTTTGAAGCGTGACGACTGGAGTCTTCTGGTTTTTCAGCATACTTTCTAGCACAACAAATGTGTGTGTCATTGCTCTGTGTCACCTGGAAATAGATATTAGATATAGATACAAGAAACTAAATGGTGTAATTCTAACAAAAAATATGCCAATAATAATTGCACCAAATGTTAATGCTGATTTTAACTTGACTATTTGTTGTAAAGGTGTGTGAAAATCAACGTAATGATATCCAGCTTTTACAGTTGAACTTGGAAAGTGCTCGTCAGTCTCAAAAAGAAAGAGTTACCTGGGAAATACCAAGCAGGTTCATATCAAGCAATATACATTATGCAATGAATGCTCCCATCATACCAATAGTATTTCTATGTTGTTGCAGCCAAGACTATGTGAACAGAAGATCAATGGTATCTCACACAGGGATCAAAAGGGATATGTCTCTATTTTGTTTTCAAATAACTATTTTTATTCTGTCATTTCCATTCAAAGGACATAGATGTCTTGTCCAATTGTTCTTTAAAAAGGATTTTAAAGGAACTTGATGAAACTAGTTTGGAACACAGCAGCTGTAGACAACCAAGGCATCGACAGAGAAGTGCTTCCTTCTTGCACAAGGTAGGAGAGTGTTGTAGATGGTCGGGTGTGGGCTAAACCTTTAACTCTGCCTTTTTCATTTGCACTGGGCGTGTTCACATGTGGAAACTTTTTTTTTCCCTTTGGCAGCAGCGTGAATCACCCAAAGCCTGCCATCATCATGACACTTGTGAGCAACTTCGTGAACAACGTAACACAAATTGACCTCAGAAGAAACTTCCATGAACATTTATAAAGACAATATTTTAACTCAAGTGCACATTTTAATAATAAGCTTTTTTCAAAGCTGCAATTTCTACAGAACCAACATTAAAGACACTAGTGTCCAAAGTGGATAAGGAGTGAAACCTGTCTGGCAGGGCTGACAGTGGTGTGACCTTGTATTGTTTTTCCTGTTTCACTACTTTGCGACGTGATTTAAAGGACATTTGTAAGCTTACATCTTTTCCAAGGGTTTCTTGGTTAGAACACTTACATTCAGGCGTTTCTTTTTCTATTTAAATTTCATTGTCAGGGAAACGAATACGCTAAGCTGACTGTTCAATTTATATAGCCTGTATTTTTAATGGGCTGCCACAAAAGGCTGATTTACATTTCTGAAGGCGACACCAGAGGCATTTTTAAGTGCGCCTTTTGGGCAGAGAAAAGACACTGACACCTGAGGGAGGACCCCTGCACAAGGCGCGTGGTGGTTTGGTGTTTGTGAGATCGCACAATACGTAAATAAGTGATATCTGGAGTTTTTCTACTGGAATAAATAGACTCATTGGGTTTGAATCAACGCGACAACAGTGTTAACATCATGAGTAAGACAAAGAGCAAACCAGAAAAAGAAAAGACGGAAAAAGTCTTGGCCGCGGAAAAGGAGCAATTCAATAAGCAACAGGTACATTTTGTTTTATTTTTCACAGATTTTGCATGTGTACTTATTCTTTAACTAGTAGACCTATTATATTTTGTCAAAATCTTAATCGGACCTTTAATTGGCCTTAGAGACATCAGACCTACACGCTTGAAACAAAAATGGTTTACTCTTCATAATTAAAATAAAATATCAAAAACATTTTTGACATTTTACACATGGATCGAATGTTCATAATTAAGCAAAAACGTAACACTTTTTATACCTTCGCGTCAAAGTAAAGTCTCTGACAGACCTTTATTTTACTTTACATATGTAAAAAGAGACAAAGACTACTCTGTCCCTTAATGATTTTGAAAGCTGTATAAATTACAGTAATATGTTGTGTGTTGTTTTCTTTTCCAGCTCCAGAGCATCAGCAAAATAGTCAGTACAGCTGAAGTTCCACCAAAAGAGAAATATGTGCGCAGTATCCTCTTTATGTTTATCTGTTACAGTCTGTGACTCTTGTGCTTTATTTGCTTAAATTGATGTCATGTTGATAATTTTAACAATACATTATGGTTTTCTTGACAACTGCTAAGATATAATTTTGGGAACTCATAAGGAATCTGGAGCAACAACCTTCTGGTCCTACACCTCAAACGTGCCTTTGTCAAGTAACTCCATGGTCAGCTGGAAATTCTGCTATCTGCTGCACAAGGTGCTGAGGGACGGACACAGAAATGTAAGATTTTGGACTTTTACATTTTATTTTACATTGCAGAATACATATCAGTTTTGTAAAGTCAGTATTTCTCCTATCTGTAGAGTGTAGTAGACTCGAGCAGACATACCCGGGGAGTGAAAGACATGGGTGTGCTGTGGGTGAGTGGAAATCAAAATAATCACAGGTACCGATCATAAAATATAACACGTGATGGTCAAATATTTTTTTTCAGGGGAACTTGCATGATCGATATGGACACATTGTGGCATTATATGCCAAATTTCTTTGCCTCAAAATTGAATTTCATAATAAGGTAAAATATACATTAAAAGTAAACATTTATTTTAAAATGAAAATAATAATAATGAAGACCCATTACTCGACAGTACAAAATGATTCCAGGGAACTTGGAGGCCACTGATGAGACTTTAGAGAGACAATCAGGAAGTGACATGACCAAAGTGTAAGTGCTTTGTCCTGTTTTTAATGGTGTTATACAGGTCATTATACAAATCTGATCTAAATATTACAAATTATAGGCTAGATATAACAAATGAACTGCTGGATTACCTGGATGCTGCTCTTAAAATGGCAGAAACGGGTAAGTGTAAGTTTGGTTTACAAAATATCCCAAAATTTCAACCCCTCATATTAATTAAGCTCCAATCTCTGGCCTGTCCATCTTAAGTCTTTCGGCAGTTTGATGCAAATGCAGCCAAATCCACAACTGCTTCTGGTCAGTGTAGACTGACTCCTTTGATCCCTCTTATTTTGGACTGCGGTTTTCTGTACCACTTCTCTGTTCTGTTGATGTTCAAACTTCACAGCCGTAAGTTAATGCATATAATTAGAGGCCACTCAGGATGGATTCAACATCAGTTAAATATCTTTTTTTCTATTCATTGTAGGCATTGCTCCTGATATTCTTCTTGGACACAGAGAGCGATACCGTGACATGTTCATGAGGTAAATAAGGATGACAGGAAAGACACCCAATGTAAAAAAAATAGACGAAAAGGAATCGGCTGAATGAAAAAAAAAAAATCTGATTAACAATGCTGTTTCTATTGTTCAAATCTCCTAAATGTCTTTTGTGTTTTGTTACAGCCTCAAACAGTTCTTCAGCAGAGCAAGAGAGACAGAGTTCTTTAAAACTTTTATTCAGATTCCAGAGCTTCCTGATGTAAGTATTTATTTCATAAAACAAACATTATACAGTTTCTATACTGCATTGTTAGATATGGTATTTTAAACAAGTTGGACTTAATTGTGGTTAAGAAGTAGTGTTTCAGGGGGCATGATGTTGAGAGGTGCTGTATTGTAGTCATCCCCTACCTCCGGTCGATGCCCCAGTGGCACCAAGTAATGGGATCAAATGCGGACTTAAGTTCTTTATTTAGAAATTAAAGTGTGCCTTCCTTTCAGGAGCCGCCAAACTTCCTCCGTGCAGCTGCTCTGGGAGAATATAAGAAGCAAGTGGTGGTCACCCCTGGAGGAGACTACCCAGAAGACGATGAGGAGCAGCAGCCAGAGTCCAGAGATATGTCACAAGTCAGTGCCAAACACAGACTGAAATCATGACTCCCTTTAGTTTGAATTCATTGGTAATATTTATTTAACATAATATTTTCAGTATTATTTACTCAGTCAAATAGGAATGCCAGAAGCCCCAATAGAAGAAAAAGAAACAAAGATTGATCCAATGAAAAGGGAGCTAGAGGCCATCAATCCAGAGGTACAGCTGATCAAGTCGGAGGTAAAACATATCATCCCCACACTCACAGGCTAGTCTCAATAACTGGTGTGAATTTATGACTTATTGAAAATTATTTTAGGCCCAAAGGTGTGTAGTGGAATTAAAGGCAAAAGTAAATCATCTGGAGTCTGAGCTGGAGGAGCAGCGCACACACAAACAAATGGCTATGGTGGAAAATGAACACCTGCGGATGGCAGTGGAGGCTTTGCAAAGTACCAATGTGGCCAATGTTGGAGCACAACTTGGTTTTAAAGAGGCAGACAGTAAGTCAGCTGTTTTGGTTAAAGATTCAATAAAAAAAAATGAAATTGTAACAGTGAAACTATTCTGGTTATGCAGGTAGAGCTCAAGCTGCAGAGCTACGATTTGCTCAACTTAAGGAGAGACATGCAGAGCTAGTGAGCAGTCACGCCGATCTCTTGAAAAAGGTAAACTTATTGATAATTAATAATAACCATTCATAATTTGGTTGTACTTTATTATACTGTACACTGTTCACATTGTTATTTCTTTTCCAATGCAGAATGCAGAAACAGCGAAGGTATTATCTTTTACAAAACAAGATTATGACAACATTAAAAAAACAAAAGAACAACTGGAAAGTGAAGTTGAAAACCTGCGCCTGGAAAAAGGAACAATGGTAAATACATTTTAAAATAAACAAAGTACATCTTTTATTCTATCTTGTCATCCTGTGTTCTTTAGATGAGTAAACAGCTGGCAGAAGTTGACAATCTCAATAAAGAATTGCTGGAACAAAGAGCAGAAATGGCTCTATTACGAAGCACCCTGGAAAACAAAGAAAAGGTACCTGATCTGTTTTTATTATTGTAAATAATAAAATAATTCATAATTCCCATATAATAATGCACATTTGTACTGTCCTTAGGAGGGCTCTCTGGTGAACAGTAGCTTGGCAGCTCTTCAGGCAGAGCGTGACATTATGTTACGGTCGATGAGAGAAAAAGATGCAGAGCTTTCCTCCCTGAAACTAGAAGCACAACGGCACCAGAGCACAGTCGACCTGGAGAGGGACAGACTCCTCCGAGAGATTGAGTCTCTGAAAGCCCAGCTCCAGCAACAGGTACAGTCTCAAGTACAGTGAATTCAGAAAGTAGAAAATAGTCAGACCCCAGTTATTTTTTTATATTCTTGTTTGCAGATGGAAAATAAAAATCACAACTTTTTTATTTTTACTACCTTGCTACTACCTTTTTCGAATGCATTGAACATTTGAATGGAATTGTGTACTCTATAACCTATGCATTACAATCGAATGAAGTGTTAACATAGTTTTCATTGTACTTCATAGCTGGCTATTAATGCAGAGCAGAAATTAGAGATTGAAAGACTGAAACGAGAACTGGACTCGGCACAAGCTCAACTTTCACAAGCAAATGCTGCCCTGCAAAGCAAAGAAATGGTGCGTGTGAATGACTATTAAAAATTCACTTTTTATATTGAAAATGTCATGCTCTAACTATTTCCTATTTCATCCATAGTCTGGTAATTACCTGAACAGTACACTATCTGGTGTGCAAGCTGAAAAAGAGGCACTATTACGCTCCTTGAGAGAACAAGAATCAGAGTTAACTTCACTGAGACAACAAGCACAAGCCCATCAGAGTTTGCTGCAGCAGGAAAGACAGAGAAGTAGTGTGGAAGTGAGCAGCCTACAAGCACAGCTACAACAGCAGGTGATACACGAGGCATAACATTTAGTGGCATGTGGTTTTTTTGGCTTGTCAACTACTACTCGCTTCTGTGTGCCAGGCCTGTCGGGAAGGTGAACTGTCTCAGAAACTGCAGGACGAACAGTTTTGTTTGCTGCAATGTGCTGTGGTGGAAGCTGAAGGAATCATATTAGATGCATTGGCCAAAGTGGATGACCCCATACATGTGCGCTGCATCAGTTCTCCTGGTAAAATATTTGAAGAGGTTAAAATCATAACATAATTTGATCAGCCATTTTAAAGTTGAAATTGCAATTCCCTTCATTTTATTTTCAGATTACTTGATAAACAGAGCTCAGACCACTCTGGCTTCCATTGACAAAATGCAGCAAAGTCACCTTGTTTACCTTGGAAACAGAAATGGTGAAATACACTGCACCTCATTGTATAGTATAGTTTAGTTGTGTCTGTGCAGTAAGTTACATCGTGACTTTTTTGTGTTCAGATGCCAGCGGTCTCTTAAGAGCGGTCACACAATTTTCTCACCTTGCGGCAGACACAATAGTAAATGGAGCTGCAACATCACATTCTGCTCCCACTGACCACGCCGATCGTAAGAAATATATGTACAATAAAAATACAAAATCATTTAATCTAAACAAAAAAATAATTTAAAAATGCATTGCTTTGTCGTGTAAAGACCTAACTGAGAACTGTCGTGAATGTGCCACTCACTGCCTCAACTTTTTGAGAGACTTGAAGAGCCAATCAACTTTGCAGAGAGCGGATCCTGCTGCCATACGCTACACTGTGCAACGACTTCTTGACATAGGACATGTAATATTATCACGTTATAGTTAGCAAAACTGCAATGTGCTGCTAACGTATTTTTAACAGGTTGTTTGATTTATATAGGCATTGCGTCCAAAAGGGCAGGATATCTTGCAAGAGGAACTGGGAACCTTAGTAGATAAAGAAATGCTTGCAACATCGACTGCTATTGAAGAGGCTGTGTTACGAATGGATGTAAGGAGAAGGTGTAAAAAAAAAAAAGTTTCTGATTTTCAGTGCACAAACACTGTAAAAAATATTTTTTGTCCCATTCCTCAGGAGATACTCAGTCAAGTTAAGAATGACACAACTGGTATTAAGCTGGAAGTCAATCAGAGGTACACAGAAGTGTGAGCATTTTATCTTGTATAATTTAACTTTGTAACCATATTTTATTTCTGATATTACAGTATTCTTGGATCTTGTTCAGACCTGATGAAGGTAAAAGTGCCTTTCAACAAATCTTTAGTGTTTTACCACATTTTTGACACTTATTTTATATGTATTGTTTTTTCCTAGGCTGTTCATATGCTAGTGACTGCAGCTACAGATTTACAAAAGGATATTGTGGAAGAGGGGAGGGTAAGTGGTTGTAACTTTTCAGATTAGTTTGTTATTACCATGTAAATTGTGTTTTACTGATATTTTATTATGGATTTACTCAGTTATATTAATATAAACTATTTTTGTGTAAAAAAAAAATGCACATTCAAGTCATATTCTTTGTATTTTTAAAAGGGGGCAACATCTATCAAAGAATTTTATGCTAGAAATTCTCGCTGGACTGAAGGTCTTATTTCAGCCTCTAAAGCTGTGGGCTGGGGAGCCACTCAGTTGCTGTGAGTATCAACCTAATGTCAGGCTTCTTAATCACGTACTCTGTATTGTTTAACCAGAAAGATATTTTGTTCTACAGAGAATCAGCAGACAGAGTTGTCGGGGAGAATGGTACCTATGAGGAGCTGATTGCCTCGTCCCATGAAATTGCTGCAAGCACTGCCCAGTTGGTTGCTGCTTCAAAGGTACATTTTATTGTGTTTATTTGTAACATGCATTTATAGAAATATGTGGCATTGTATCAAAGATACATTTTTCATGTGCCCAGTTGTATTGTTGAGTAAAATCAGTTTAATTCTTTAGTACAAAACTCTTAAATAAGTCTTTGTTTCAGGTGAAATCAGATCGAAACAACAAGAAACTCCACACTCTTCAGATGGCATCACGACATGTAAATGACATGGCTGCTGTCGTTGTCACCTCCACTAAACACGGCCAGAAGCAGATCAGCGACACAGGTGCGGACATTTCAGTCGGATGTAAAAATGTTCAAATGTTCAAATCTAACTCTTATTTTGCTTATACAGGTGTAATGGACTTTTCTGGCATGTCTTTGATTAAACTGAAGAAAGAAGAGATGGAAGCACAGGTAGCTTTCGTGTATTACATTGTCCTCTCTTGTTAAATGGACTTAACTAAATGCATTATATGATACTTTATAAATGTGACAGGTCAAGGTGCTGCAGCTAGAGAATCAGTTGGAGCAGGAGCGTGTGCGTTTGGGGGAACTGAGGAAAAGACACTATGATCTTGGAGGAGCTGACGCAGAGGAGAATGAAGAGAGCTTCCCACCACCTCCCCCTCCTACTTTACTGGACTCAACAGCAACATCTCAGCCTCATCTCAACACTCAAAGCTTAGCACCAACCAACCCTTTCACACAGACTCAGACTACATCTCAGTCCCAGCCATACACTCCAGCAACAGGTTTTTTTTCTCAGTCTAACACTCCCCCACAAACATATTCATCCATGTACAGCCATGCCCCGAGCCTCACCTCTTCCACAGCATACACTCCCACACAGCCCTTTGTCCCATCTCAACCCTATGTCCCCCCACAACACTACACACCAGATCAACTGTACACTCCCTCTCAAATGTACACTCCAGCTCAGCCTCACTCACCTAAACCACAGCGGCATTTACAACCATCGGCGTCTCAGACTGCAGGACAGAACAGCAAAGAGAGCACAAGACTTAAAAAACCAAATATCTTCACCAAATCAGGGAACTTGCTGAAGAATGCTGTAAATAATATTTTTTTTTGTTTATATATAAATGTTATATCTAATTTTATATCTAATTATAGCCAATCTCTATTTTTTCTTCCTGCAGTTCAAGAAGGGTGAATCTGGAACTGGAGAATCATCAGGCAATCACTCTTAAAGAGGAACTGATTTATTTTGATTTTGCCCTTTGTGTAAACTGTATTAATACTCTACTAAAATGTTATGAAGCTTTGTAAATTATTTTACTGTATTGTACACCAACCTAATTATCAGCATACAATAAAAGATTACTTTTCAGTCCATTCAGTGACTTACAGCGCCCTCCTCTGTATTTCATAGTCGTCATGCGCAAAACAAACTGCGTTGTCACCACCACCGCAGGGACTAGAAAATAAAGTAAAGTTAGAAAAAAAACAATCTCATAGGTTTTCCAAATGAAATCTAAATATGTGTATCATGTAAACACTATTTGTCAGCAATAGCAAAGTAGACTATCAAATTTGCTAAGATGCTAAATATAATGATTATCTTTCTGTAAAAGCTTAATCAAAGTAACTCAGCTGAACAGCAGCTGTCATGACATTTCCCTGATGTTTTTAAAAATGTCACTTTAAAATATTTATGTTGTGTTTGTTGTCTAGGTTTAACACATGGGCCAACTTTTCATACTCATGGATGTATAGACCCACCATAATGATCTAAACAAGCGCTCCAGCATGTCAGGTTTATTTAGGGAGATCTAAGCTACAATTTTTACAATAGGCTATATACTTTTATATGTTTTTAAGTTTAAAATTGTGTTTAAAGTCTAAGCCTTCATTAAACACACCCACATAGGAAAGGTACGCAACAGAATGTGGTAAACCATAAGCCTATGCATGGCCCTCCTATTGTCTGACTGCAAATAAATGTGTTTATTTGTTTATCATCTTATTTGATAGGCCTATATGCCACACAGGTCCAAATAATGGACAGAGGAGCAGATTTCACTTTGAAAAATCTGACCGGAAACACCACGTGACATGTGAGGGTGGTTTTGTCCTGGTCACAACAAAAAACGAGAAAGGTTCAGATGGGACGCCGCTAATATTTATCAAAATTATCGTGCGCTACAATTTATAAACAGTACGACTACTGGAAAGACAATAATCGAACTTTTTGTCAGAAGTCGATGTTTGGATGTTGGCGTATGGTCGTAAAGGCGCAGAACCTGCAGAAGAGGCGCAGACTTGTCTGTTCTGACCGAGGAAGGAAGTTTGCCTTGACCAGAGACATTTAAGTGGACAGCAGCGGCGGGGAGGTGGTCATGGAGGACTCGGGGTCAGCCCTGGAAAAAAATGTGGCCGAACTCACTGTAATGGACGTGTATGACATCGCTGCTGTGGTGGGACAGGAGTTCGAGCGGATCATTGACCAGTATGGCTGCGAGGCGCTGTCCCGCCTCATGCCCAAAGTAGTGCGCGTGCTGGAAATCCTTGAGGTGATGGTGAGCCGCAACAGTATCAGTCCTGAAACCGAAGAGCTACGATTGGAGCTGGACAAACTCAGAATGGAGAGGATAGAGCGGCTGGAGAAAGAGAAGAAGCACAGAAAGGTCCCAAAACAGTGATACCAATTAAATTATAACATCCAGTTCCCAAGGAGCGATGCATTGACATGGTGACAGCTATCCAACAAAGATATTGTGGTTGCTTTCCCATATAGAAGAAATTAACTGAGGATGAGGCTTAAATACATAATTACATTATAATTAATTGATTATACCTTTTCATCCTTAGCTCCATGTATGAAGCCTAGCTGTCTTTAAGGATTGCATATGCTATTATTAAGCAGCGCAAACTAAACGTTTCTTGGCTCAGTTGGCTTACACACCATTGCTATAAAAAGTGCATGTGTCAGTTTCTCGTGACAGTGACTGCACTTGTTTCCAGTTCGCAGATACTTTGTGTCTTGTGACACACAGTATGCTGGATATAGGAAATCACATCTGTATCCATATCTGTGTACTTAATGTAAATGAAGCATGCAATATGTGGATGTATTTGGTGGTGTGTAGCCTGTTGCTCCAAATATTGTTAATATGGCAAATTTGTCTATAAGCCTGAGCTTCAGGAACTGTAACATTGAAGAAATGCTCTCAAATCAACAACAATATGCTATAAAACGTAATGAGATGAGCAAAATTTTGTGTCTGCTGCATACAGGAACTAGAGCTAGTTGAGGATGTATGGAGAGGGGAGGCTCAAGACCTGCTTTCCCAAATTGCTCAGCTGCAGGAAGAGAACAAAACTCTCCTAACAAATCTTTCCGGCAAAGATCCATTGAGTGAGGAGGACTTGCAAAGGCATGAGGGTGAGCAAAACCATTCCAGTCAGAATTTTACAATATCAATCACATACTGTATGATGATGCTATTATATAAATAATGTTTATTTTATTATTTTGAATTATAAACAGTTATCCCCTCACACAAACAGCCACACACTCAAAGAATGGCTGCTCTGTGTTGTACAGATCCTTCGCCGCTTTGACACTGGTTTCACACAGAGGCTGTAGTCAGCCTCTCTAACTGCAGAGGAGATCAGAATTCTCATGCTCACCTGCTCCTCTTACACATGCAAATGGGTAATGTTTGTTTTGCATGTGTATCACATCTTTGTTTAAGGAATGACAGAAAGAGAGAGGCAGGTAATGAAGAAATTGAAAGAAGTAGTAGACAAGCAGCGAGATGAGATCCGCGCTAAAGATCGTGAGATTACACTGAAAAATGAGGACATTGAAGCAGTAAGGAACCCACTTTGGCACTCTTCATCCATACATATTTGTACTTTACATTGTCAGTCTAAAATTTCAACTACATTTTACAGCTCCAACAACAACAGTCTCGTCTAATGAAGATCAACCATGATCTGCGGCACAAAATCTCTGTGATGGAGACTCAGGGAAAAGCAATGATTGAGCAGAAGGTTGAACTGCAGGCCGGCGCTCAGGCACAGTCACAGGAAGTCAATGCCCTTAGACAGGAAGTTGCACGTTTAAGGGAGCATCTACAAAGAGGCCTCCCTGCACAGGACCCCGAGGACCCCAAACCTCTGCCCCCCTCACCAGCAGAGGTAATGTCAATGTTGGTTTTGTATTTGAAGATGTGTGTTTATTAAAAATAAATAAATACATAAAATTGACACTGCAATGCAGTATCTTATTACCATAAACCAATTGGAGTTAACTGAATTTAGATTGATCTTAATACTTCATTAAAATATCTGTGAAATTGTATACATTTGGCTAATATTACATAACTTAAATGTGCAGTGATCCATTAAACTACTATGTGGATAACCCTATCCACTATGTCTAACCCCCTAGCTAAATACAGCTTGCACAGCGACAGAAGCGAAGGGCTGCCCAGAAAGAGTTGAAACTTCAGTAGAAGAGGGCCATGCCCTGTGCTTCATTTCTGAAACATTCAGTACAGAAGGACATAATTCGGGGGAGGAGGAGGAGGAAGAAGCTGTACTATTTTGGGTAATAGTAGTGCTAGCCAAACAGCGTGGTATGATTTTAACTACTGACTACTACATTTCCCGTCGTTGGTACATAACAAACTAAGGACCTCAGTTTGTTTTAATACCATAATAATAAAGTGAAATTGAATCTGCATGGGAACTAACAGTGTGACTGACTGCACTGTTCACCCAGACTCAGAGTGGAACGGCATGTTAAGTTTGCTCTTTATGCATTTTGATGGTGAAACATCGAGAATGCCTCACTCCACAGTGATAACTGAAAAAGTTGTCATATGGTCTATTTTTGCTCTGTGCATGAGTGATAATTGGCATCACTGGTTTGGTATTGAAGTACAGCGATTAGCTATAGGAAAGTGCAAAGAACAGCTATTCACACTAGACCATGAGCTCGCCCTTTGTCACCAGGAGACGATGTGCAATGAAGATATGCCTGCTGTGTTCCAATATTTTACCAAGGTATTCCACGTGCTGCCCTGCCTTCAGTTACTCTGATCTCCTGTACTCCTTACTTCATTTCTTTGTTGTGTGATTTCTCTCTAATGTCTTGTATCACAGGAGGCACTATGTGAAGAGGAACATGGTAATCTGGACCCAAAGGACCCCAATCGGCCACGTTTTACTTTGCAGGAGTTACGGGATGTCCTCCATGAGAGGAATGAGCTCAAGGCCAAAGTCTTTATGTTGCAAGAGGAACTTGCCTATTACAAAAGGTGTGACCAAAATTATCTTATAAATGTTATGTCCTAAGTAGTTAGGTTTGTTTTTTTAAATGTACAGTATATCGATCACTATTTTTCAGTGAAGACACTGAAGAGGAGCTTATTGTTCCTACACCGTCACCTTCTCCTGAACTGGGTATACACTCTGCCTCCACTGCCCCGCCAGAGTCAGGAATCAAACGCCTGTATGTGATTTCCAAACACACTTACTCATACTGCCCTTTTCTCATTGGTGAATTTCATATTGTCGTGTGCAGAGTAAAATCAGTCTTATTAAGAGCACATGGTGAAGTATGTCCTTTCACAACACTAACAAAATGGTAAAATTGGCATGGACTGACTAATCTTTCACTTCTTCCTGTATGCATGTAAAATACAATTTCGCTTGAAACCAATATAGTTATTATTGATACTGTTACAATTATTTCCATACTAGTTATAATAATAACCCCTTTCAACAGTCTTCCATTGTTATAGGAAGTAGAAGCTTTTGTGAAAAATGTTACTTTCAGTTTGTCATTCTTCTCTGTGTCTTCTGTTTCTGTCTTTGCCTCTATTTATTAGGATCTTCACAGCCATTATGCCGATGGTGGCGGCTGGTTTGATCCCTGATGACCCCACCTTACAACCAATCAGGCATCTCAGATCCCTTGTATGACTTTATTTCATTAAGTTGTGCCATCTGCCCCTTCTGTGGCTATCAATTGCATGCTCTTCATTGGCTATTCATCATATATAGAATTCTGATTGGTTGATTGTGGCACCATCACATTGTAAATGTTTGGTATATAAAGTATTAATGGAATGTTATGAATCAGCTAATCAGAATAATTAGATGATAATGTTTAACACTGTCCCATTTTCAGTGTAAAATGGTATTGCTTTGTTTAGACACTAAAATGTGTAGATGCCTAATTATTTGGTGTTGCATCTGTTTGTACAACCACGATAACATTAGCCCGTTCTTAATATGACTGATGTTTACTGCACACAACTACCAAAGTGCTTTCTGTTTTTTAGCAGTATGCTTTATTTAATGCATTGTACTGTCTTCTTTATTTGTTTTAGGTTTAGTTTCTTCTCACGTGACAAGCAAAGGAACTCCCAGCGGAGTATGCCATTTGGTGGCAGCATCGGCACATGGCCAGGAAGGGATGATGTTTATACTGAGCAAGCGCAAGAGGCAATACAACATTTGTAGTCATTAGGACAAAGACAACACAGAGTTTTTACACCAAAGCATGGCATTACCATTGCCTAGAGATTTTATGTGGTTAGCTCTTTATATAGTAAGATTCACAGACAACCCATGCAATCTAAAACTATTCACATGAGTTAAAGATGAGAAACGTAAGGCAAGATGCATTGTTTACACTGCAATCTTCAAATCTGCCGATCAATACAGTTTGGGTGGAGTCGCCTTGTATTACCTGTGTTACATGGGTCTCCTCTACCCCACCACAAGCATTTTAGATTATACTCCAGCCTCTGACACTCCCAAGTGATTTGAGTAAATTATTTTTAGTAAAACATACGGTATGACCCATGAAACATAAAAAAGGTTAGACATCGAAAGGCAGTTGATGCACTGCTACAGCAAATTGCATGTATGCAAGTATGTGCTGTTTACAATTTGTTTATAGACATTATGGTAAAAAAAATTAAAAATGTGTAAATGTGTTTCATTCAAATTAAAGGCATTATTCTTTACTTTAGTAATTAACAACTAAAGCCAGTATTTATTTTCTTACATTTTCAAATAAAACCATTAACCAATACTATTTAAGCTACATTAGTTGGTATAGAAATTGCTATTTCAGTTATATCACAAGAAAATGCATTTTTCAATTGCTTTTCATTGAAAGTGGTTTAATGTTGTGGCTACATGTTTTATTAAAAAGCTCTTATTCTATACATTCTTTCTTTAATAAGTTTCAGAGGACTGAGTTACAGGGGTCAACATTTATTCGTGGCCATTGAGCCATTTTGGCTAACTATAATAATTATTTGAATTGTATTTTTGTCCATATCTGGTATATATATTTATTTAAATAAATGGGGTTCCACAGTGGCTGAATGGTTAGCACTCTCGCCTATAAAGAATGTCCCAGAGTGAGTTTTCTCTGGGCTTGCCAGTTCCCTGACAGGTCGCCAATGGCCTTTTTTCCATTTTATATATTGAGGACACTGTATGTAACACAATTCACATCATGTCATCAACACATGCAGGAAAAGATTTTTAAAAAATTTCTTTGCACTAACAGGAAAGTTTTAGTTATGACTTAATGATACACATTCATATATTTTAATAGTATTTTATATTTAGAAAAATATTTACTAACATTATCCTGCTTTAGTATTATTGTGTGTGTGGCATAAAATAGTTTTACAATTATGGTTAATACTGAATTATAGGTTATCATGACAGTCTATTTTTAGATAAATAATTTGTTCTTTAAATTAGAGATTATGAAATATATTACCTTGTTTCTTGTAAGTAATTGCAAGAAATGGTCACAAGCTGTACTTCAGTACTTGCATAATACACATTTATTCAATGCCAGCATTATGATTTATAATACGCTACAACAACAGATCCAAAAATGGCTAGGTCAACTTTGCATCTACAGATTATTGCATTGATTGTTCATAAGGAAATTGTGGAAGTGATAAAGATTTTGTACTTGTTGAGTCATCATCAGATCAGTTCATAAATATCATGGACTCTTGGTACCCACATTATTAAAAACAGAAAACAGAAAAAACATATTAGTCAAAAGGCTCAAGGTCAGTGTAACACATCTGTGTAAGATTGCTACTCAAAAACATTTTTTAAAAAGATAAATAGTATTGAGAAAATCAACTGATTGTAATATACTGCACTAAAAATATACAAATCAGTTTAATTATTTATATATATATATTTTTTTTTTAACAAAAAGTACTTTTGAGTAATTATTTATAATGCACTCACTGTAATTAAATATTGAATTTAACCTGCATCAAATAGCTGTAGTTCTATGAAATGTTAGAGATGAGGGAAAATACAAGTCATACTGAAACAAACATGGTATACATTAACTAGGTAAAAGGCATAATGGCATGTTCAATTAAAAGTAAATGCCTAAAACAATACCTGTCCGATTCCTAAAAGATCTACTAATTTCCATTTTAGTAAATCCCCACAGATAAAGTCACGTTTCAGTGAAATGCTTGTGAGTTAAAAGCATGTTAATTTTGAGTGGAACAATTCACCATATTTTGTGCATGAAATAAAATTAAATGTGTGCAAATATTTACATGTAACTGACAAAGATATTTGTTAAATTTAAACATAAATCATGTTCCTTCTATTGGGAAATGATTTGCCCCAAGACAGTGTTTATTATAACACTGACTGCATAATGTTACATTTGATCTTAATTTTGATAACTTTAAACCAATAATAGTGTCCATTCAATTGATCTGGTAACTTGAAATAAATCATTGTATGTATAAATACATTTACGCTGACTGAAAAAGTGACTGGCAATAAATAATGTAAAAACTTTACTGGTTTGACCTTAAGTTAAAAAATACAATGTATAAAAACAGATGGTTAATGACTTTAAGATTGTTCTTTTCATTCTGTTCACTGTTAGTTGTTTATAGTTTAGAAAAGTGAACAGCAAAACAATGTGTTTGGAGAACAGCTACGGGCAATAGACAAAGGCAGTGCCATTTATTTTTTAACTGATGCCATAGTTTTGTAAAAGGCCATTAGGTCGATAATTTCAGCTTTTGGGTAATCGTATGACACTATATGTATTGCTGTTACTGACTTAAATTTAAGAAAAAGCTGTATAAAAGTGCAACTACCTGCATGCTGTTGTAGCACTGCCCGGTGTGTAATACAAAAGTACAAAAACGCTGCAAAACAAGACTTTCTGTATACATAAATAAAAATACTTCAAGTGAAATGACCCTAATACCATGTCACCAATTCTATTACTATAACACATACTAGACCTTTTCCTAGCAACTGAAACAAAAAGTACATTCTGTTTCTAAGGCATTTAGCAAAAGAGAAGCTTTACTGACATTTTCCCTTTCTTTGATAAGACTATCACTCTTTTAGCCATGGATGTGCTGCTATTGAGGCTTTACTGCGGTCTCCGTAGTCATAGAGCAACTCCTCCCCTTCGTCAATGTTTCGTGAGGCAACAAGAATGAGATGAGGAACACCATTGATGTCATGGAGTTTAGTTTGGCAGTTTCCACTTTTACTGTGATTTATCAACCTACCCATCCGACCAGTCTCTTTTGTGGCATCCACGCTGTTGATAGAACAAGTAAAGAAAATAAACAAGTTAAAGCTGAATTAAATGATACATGATTTATAAAAATCAAACACATTGTGTGGACTCCAAGTGTACAGCTGCCAGAAAGTAGCAAACCCCACAGCACAGGTCTGAACCCTGTTTTGAACCTATTACCACTGTAAAGAGTAGTTTAATTGACTATGGCATTCAACATACCAGTATGTCTTGCATAAGTACTGGAAGTAATACATGTAGCAGCCAGTAGCTGGATTTTGCGCATACTCCGCCTCCCTCTTCTTGGCATCAGTTATTTGCAACAAGTCACCATGGTACTCAACCACATATTCGCCTTTCAGGAAACTTCTAGTTGCAAATACTGCACGGCCCTTTCCTTCAATTTGTTGCACCTTAAAAAACATGTGGGTTAGCATTCATTTCACATAATCATGATCTGGAGTACATTTATGATGAGTCATACAGTATATATATCCTATATACTGTCTATGGAAGCAGCTCAAACTTAAAAATACATTAAATTTAAAAAAAATGCAGCAACTACCTCCATTCCTTGCTCTATTCCATTTATGATGAGTTCATCGATGTGTTTTTTATGTTCACACTAGTAATAAGGTAAAACAGGTCATAACATAGGTACACAGTAAATGTGAATGTTGTCTGAAATATTTAGTCACCTGGAGCTCTGCTTTACTTTTTCTCGAACTTCTTCTTATTGGATAGTAGTCCGTAACCTTTCGGTTCTGTGAATTCTTCCTGGGTGCACTGCAGAAAGAAATATTTAATGGAAAAGAATTTTCTAGCTCAAAATAAATATTAAATGTATTAATTAATATTATTATTTATACAAATGATTGCATGAAATATTCAGTACATTACCCGAGTAATCCAAACATGCAAAATATACCAAACCATAGAAATGACACAGAAAAGAAAAATCATACAATGCAAGTATGCAAGTAAGCAAATGCATTGGATTTTTTCTCTTTTTCCATAGATTTTTGATAGGATTCAAGTTAAGTGATTGCTTGGGTTATTCTAGCAACTTGACTTTCTTTCTCTGAAATAAACATGGGCAATTAATTTCCTTTACACTTCTGGATTATAGTCTCAACATTGCTCACTGGAATTTTCAGAAATTTCAGAAATACTTCTGTGACCAATGCAGATATATTTAGGTGGCCTTTTAGCTTTCCATGTGTTTTTGTGCCTGCATTTTCCACATGGTCATTTCAAATCATTGCACATAAAATATTGTAAGACATATATTATTATTTGCATGTGTGGATTATTTGACAACTTTAGTAGGAGCTTGCAGGATGACGTATCCAATACCATTTGCATGGGTACCTTTTAAGTGCTGATCTTCTTTCTTTGTTGTAAACTCTTCGTTTCTGATGTTTGCCCTGAGGGGTTATATTATTGTTGTTGTTGTTGTTGGTATAAAAAAGACTGTGAGACAAGGCTGTTACAGCTGAAGAGGGAGGGTAACTCAACACATCTTGTTGCCGCTGTGCTGAACAATTGCTGCTTTCTGTCAGGTCTGAGCTCAAGTCTTTTGCTGCCATGGTAAAAGGTTTTGGTCTTCTACCTTTAAGAAGTAAACAAATACTGCTTCAATTATGTGTTTCCAAAAATTGTTATCACAAAAAACAAATGCCACTTACTCTCTTTAATTTCCTGGGAGTGTAGTGAAAACTGTATGTCCTTATTGATCTTTTTTTCATCATGAACTAATAATGTCTTAGTGGGGCTTATCACTGTCATGGAATGGATATTACAAACACCTTCCTGAAATGGCATACGAGCAAAGGTTATTAAAATCTGAACTATTTCTGAACACCACAGATGCTGTTTAAGTCAGCTTAACAAACTGCGCAAAAATGTTTAAAAACGTTTTCAATATACTATGACCAAAAGGATGACAATTGTTGTATATGAGGGAACCCCAAAATCATAGTGAGGCTTGTCCATAGATGGATTTCTTCATAGAAACAGAGAAGTGTTCTCACACAAGGAGAACCATACACATTAAGCATCCAGACTGTTCGCGGGGCCATGAAATGTCTGAGGTTCAACCTGGCAGCTTGTCCAAAAGGTGGGCCTTTAATACCAATTCCTTCATCCTCCAGGCAGTCCACTGACCACAAAAAGCAGGGCATTAAGGTCATCAGAATCTGATTCTGATTCAGAAGACTCTATACCAACACAGGGTCTTCCAAGAGGATGAGGATTTCATCCCATGTCATAGCAGTCAGGGTGTCCATCCTTTCATATCCACCACAAAACCTATTACACTCAAAGATGTGACTGGCAACTAACTATGTCAGGGCCTTTACCCTCACATGTGCAAGGTGAACCAGCTGCTTAGGGCCCCCTAAAAGCTAGGGCCGGCCCTGGCCCAATAGTGATACGGAATCTTGCCCCACCCAATAGCAAAACTGGTTAAAAAACAAAACAAAACAGATATATAGACCCCCAACAGGATGGACCTTTAAACATATTTAACAGTATTATACCACGTTTAAATTGATTAACGAGAAATAAGATGAAAGTTGTTAAGTAATTTATCCATGATGTAACCATTATTTAAAGGGAATGTAAGCGTGTGTTTATGGTATATATGGCTGTGTAAATTAGCCAGTGTTAGCAAATACACACATTATAAGATTTGCTGACAACACTGTTTATTTGTGATCACTGTTAAATAGAAAATACATTATCAAAGCGTGATTCTAAAAACTCACTGTCATTGTTATTAAATAATCTATGCAACTTTACTTGAAAGCGACGCATAGAGGAAAACTTACCCTATTCATGTCCGACTTGTTTTTGTAGCTCCTCTAGACTAGCTTTGTAGTATAAAAATAAATAAAAAAGAAAATTATAATCAAACTACGCAGAATGATCTTGATTCGTCCATGTATAATTGTCTTTTTAAGTATGCCCTCGAGAACCCCAGTCCTGCTTTTGTGTCTCAAATGTGAGCAGATGAATCGTTACAACAGCTTGCACCGTCTCGCTCCGCCATTTTTGCACGACTCTACGTCAAGCTCAAGAAAAACTACACCCCCTGCTGGTCACGGTTACTCAGTACTTTTTGGGGGGCAAAATCTTCTAGAATGATACAATTGATACTTTGCAGTGACATCACACTGGGGCTGTTCTACATATATCTCTATGGTAGAATGTTCAGCAGTTACCATGGTGACGCAATGCACAGATTAGCAAACACTGCCAAAAAGTTGTTGAGAACTCAAGAAAAAATACAAAATGGATTTAAACAACACATTTTCAGGAGCCTGTGAAAAACTGTTGTCTCGTGCTTTCAGTAACATCACCCCTGGAGAATGTTGATGAAAACAGCTGCAAAGTTTCAATAGAACTATTGATGGAGGTTTATAAGGTACTACTTCAATTTACACTCCAAACACTCCAAATCTTGAAAACGTTAAAATCTGCTAGCTCCAATGATACATGCACTTTTGCATACTTGCAAACGTGAGTGGTTTGAATAATTAGCACACACAATTTAAACAAAAAGAAGTGTCAGAAAGAAGCCAAACGTTCATATCTCTTTTAGGGAGATAAGTAACATGTTTCCGCCCTGTTCCACAAACAGCACATGTGGTAGAGCCAAAGTTTTATACATAATAAAAAACAAAAAACAAAACAAAAAGCCCTCCTAAACAGAAGGCAACAAAAATTACGAATAACTCCTGCGTGCGTCACTTCCTGCCTAGCCCTCGCTGTGTCACGTGACGGAGCATTAGCTCGCTGACTGTGCTATGTTAGTCGTTTGTCATAGGGTAGATAAAATGCTAAAAAACTCGTTGGTGTTGGTTTATTGTTGTCGACGGATGCATTTTGGCCGACAGAAGATACCTTTCCTTCGACTTCTGACAGAGCGGTGGACTGCGAAACCAGCAGCTTTCGGCCTACTCGTCACGTGACCAACATGCGGCGGAGCGTTTGATAAAAGATGGCGTGAGCTGAGCGCGTTGGTGAGAAGAGGACAACAAACCGTGACAGCACCTCTCAAAGCGAGCTGCTGTAACCACCCCTGTCTGTGGTGAGTAGATTTTAGAAAGGGTAATTCTTGACAATCACATAGATGTTCCACGAATTAAACTTCAAAGTGTGTCAAATTCCCATAATTGAAGCGTCTTTAATGTTTGTGTTCGAGGATAATCGTAGCTTAGCGCTAGCTTGGTTCTAGAGACTTGCTAACGTTTGCTATCAACGGCAATGACACAGTAAATGAAGTAACTCATGTATTATTTGCAATTGGGTAATTTAAATGTAATATCTCGGTCCCCTCTATTTGCTTAACATATAGATTTCTTTTTATGTAACTGTTGCACCACTTCTAAGTTAGTTAACGGAATCTTTGACAGCTTTGACGTGAATTGTGTGATCATCAATATTACAGATAATAATGCATAAGTAGCTAGATTGATAATGCTGCAAAGATACATAATCTATCATCTCCAATGTAAACGATCACTTGTGAACATATTGGCCACAAAATGCAAATGCGTAGTTTTCTGTTGCGGAACACAAGATGTGCCTTTCTATGTATGCATGACAGACACCAGTTAATAGGGAGAAGTTGTTGTGTGTGGTTGTTTAATGTTTGTTCATATTATGTACATGCCTTTGTTGTTGTCAACCTTGTAGAAAGTTACATCGACACGAAGCAACCAGGAAGTGAACACGCCGAGAGTCTCAAACACGTGCCCTGTAATGGGTCACTTTGAAACGCCTCGTAAACAGGAGCGGTAGAATTAAAAACCACTGTATGTCAATAGTAAAAGCACATTTTGACAAAAGTTATTCATAGTATACTTGGTCTACAACCGACTTTTAAATTAATGGCAATAATGGGATCAACATTCATTAACTGAGTTGCACAGCATTAAAATATCGCTGGATTGCACAGAGGACTAGTAATGTTAGCAATTCTCCTTTATCCCTTTTTGCTATTCTAATGTCCGTTTTTGTTGTTTTAAACAATAATTTTTTATATTGTTTCTCTGTTTGCAGATGGATCCTGGACAGGATTTGCTTCTCGCAGCTCTCAGTGAGAGTGGCATTTGTCCAAATGATATAGGGTTGTTTGATGTTGAATCCCAAGATGCTGGGCAGCCATCTAGTGCTCAACAAGTAGGTTATTTATTTACTTCTTTTATCATCTTTTATGTGTTGTTTTGATCTAATGGGATTTACAATTCTTAGTCTATATCTATTAATGCCCTGGATGTTGGTTTGGGAACACAGCCTTTGGAGGTCCATCAGCCTGAGACCCTATCACCAATTCCAGTTGTTTCAATCAGGGTAAGAAAACAGTTTTTAGTTTTTTGGCATAGTATAGTTTAGAGTTGGGATTTGGAAAATCTCTAATGTCTTTTAGTGCAGAACACCAATTGACTTTGTCTTTTTGTTTCAGTTTTGATTATTAAACCTCTTTTGTTGCCTCTTAAATGGATTCATTAAAAATCTGCATATTCTGTTGCATTTGGGTTGTCCTTAGAGATCTGATTCTCCAAGGTTCCGCTTTGTATATTTTAAGTGCACCTTTTGATCCTTGAATTCCTACCTGCTAGTTTGGGTAGTATTTCAGAACCCTCAGAAAATTCCCTAGAGCACCTGGTATTGGGATAAAATTAACAATCCGGATCTCCTGACTCCTTTAATTTTGATAGTACTTGTTATTTTCTTTAAGTTGTATACTACTGTCCACCTGCTGATTTTTGATCAACTCAGCACAGCAGGTGAACCTAGTTTTAAAATACTGTTATGATCTATTATGTTAATGTTGCTATAACAAACTAATGACAACAAAAATTAAAATGTATTCTCAGAAAATTTAATAGCAGCATTCAGGTTAATAAACTTCACTCCAGTCCACATTCTGCCAAGGTTTCCAGTTTTTATTACTTGAATATGCCATCACTGTGCATAGAATGACTTCTGAGTGGTCAAAATGGAAAAACTGAGTTCTGACCTCTGAGGATAACTGGAACTCTGCATTAATGTTCAAAATTTTGTTTAAATAAAATGTATTGCAAATCTACTTTCTTTGTTGCTGTAGAAACCTCAGCCATCAACAACCACATTTGTCTTAAATCAGCTAAATCAGCTGCCATCACTTGGAGCCGTTGTGACGAAACACTCTGTTTCAAATCCTATCAAACACACTATAACTGTAACCAAGGTGGTTCATGTGGCCAATTCAGCACTAAGAGGTTCATCTACATCATCTGCAAGTGTTTCACCACTGACCACAGTGCCTTCTAATAGAGAGCAGGTATGTTCTCCATAAATCTCTATTCGGGGAATTGCTGTGCAAGTAATGAATTTTCTTTGTCCCCAGATTCAGTTAAAAGACCTCCTTAGAGCAGGGAATGTGAAAAGCACAAACTTGAAAGGTAACAGTTTAATGGAGCTTATGAAACTCAAACCTCCACCTGACATCGCTCCACCTGTGGCAACTGCAACCTCAGCTGGAAGTGAGTTTATTATGACTCTACAATTTGAACTTAAAAATGTCACATATGGGCAACAAGGGCTCAATGGAGCATTTGTCCCCAATCTGGCAGTTTGAATCCTGCTTGTACTAGGGCATACTGTTGTCTCATTAGGCAAAACACTTCACCCAGTACAGCTAGTACTGGATGAAGTGCATTGGTGGCTGAAGGTGCAGATTGGCAGCCTTACTTGACCAGTCTATACCAGAATTAAGCTTTGTAAAGGGATTTGATTTTTCCAAAGTTGCTGTAAATACAAGGCATTATTACATTTTAATTCCAAAAACTGCACAAATATCCTTGACTGTCTAGTGTTGACTGTTTGCCAATGCTGGATTTATAAGGTAGAGAAAGCTTTGACTCTCTATTTTTTTAATGTGTAGTGAACAAACTTTCATTTTCAACATTGCCTCTCTATAAAACTTGAATAAATAAAACTGTCAAGCCTAGCATACCTCTGCTACTACTAGTGTGATGCATGGCTGTATTAGCACTAGGAACAAAAGTTCCCAATGTTGAATTATCACATTTACCAGCATTCTTTCTTTTCTCTCTTTCCATCTCTAGATGAAATGAACAATGGAATCAAGAAGGAATTAATGACTAAAGACTCCCCAAGAATCTGGGTTAATGATGATTCCAGAGTACCACCTTTTCATCTAGTAAGTATTATACAGGATGTCCATAAAGTCTTTCATAATAAAACTCGGTTCCCATACAGAGGTGTATTAAATGATTTTTTTAAAAAGTTTGGAAACCACTGTAGGTCACACAAAGGACGTCAAGATGGTACTTGAGGCTATGCTAGAGTGAACATGGCAAGAAATCGTCAATGGTTGCAATTGTTATCTTTTGCTTTACTTCAGTAATGTCCCATGTCTTTGTTCGATATGCGATATCTTTAACATAGCAACATAGAAAGAAATCCAAAGGTGTGATATCTGGTGAACGTAGTGACCATGGAATTGGTCCATCTCTTTCAATCCCATGGTCTGGAAATGTTTGAGGAACTTAGGACAAATGCAATGTGATTAAAAACTGTTATAACCACTGAAGAGATATATTAGATTTGTTCTATTCTAATTTGCCTTTGTAATACAATTTTAAAATTGTAAAGGGACTTTATGAACATCTGTGTTTTAAAACATAATGTTTATGGTTTAATGCTAGGTGTCATTTACATATGCCATCACTGTTTAGAGACCTCCTGGTTTGAAAGAAGATGATGAACCAGAGGAGGAAGATGAAGAAGAGTTGGGTCATGCAGAGACTTATGCTGAATACATGCCAATGAAGTGTAAGTGAAACTATAATTAAATTGGAGCTGGTTGATTTGGCAAAACAATTAACAGCTTATCTTTTCTCATCAAAAACAATAGAATGGATTTTAATATTGGGCTTCATGAATATAAACGATGCATACTTTTTAATCAGTACAATTTAAGAATAAAATAATCCAATTTATTTCTTAATACTCTACATACTTCATACCTTTTTAAAAATACCTTAAAATGATTCATCTAATTTTCTTTCTTTCTTCAGTAAAAGTTGGTCTGAGACATCCGGATCCTGTAGTAGAAACTAGTTCGCTGTCAAGTGTCAGCCCTCCAGATGTGTGGTACAGGCTTTCAATACCAGAAGAAGTCATTGATAGAGGCTGTCTGTCAGCTTTACAACTGGAAGCGATCACATATGCAGCACAGGTAAAATCTTGTGTAATTGTTTTTAACTCAACTGCTGTACACTGACAAGACTCTGTGCTTCAGCAACATGAAACATTTCTTCCCAATGGCGAACGAGCTGCTTATTTGATTGGGGATGGAGCAGGTGTAGGAAAAGGTCGGACCATAGCAGGAATCATTTATGAAAATTACCTTTTAGGCAGGAAGCGCTCTCTTTGGTAAATATCCATTTTGCATTTCTATGAACATCCTTTATTAAAATGCCAAAATAGTATTTTGTAATGTCTCCTTATTGTCTTTTAGGTTTAGTGTTTCAAATGACTTAAAGTATGATGCAGAAAGAGATTTAAGGGATATTGGTGCCAAGAATATTCAGGTCCATTCACTAAACAAGGTAACAAATAAGTCTTACTTTATGTGGGGCATCCATGTCCAACACATTTACAACATTCTATTATTTTCAGTTTAAATATGGGAAAATCTCCTCTAAACACAATGGAAGTGTTAAGAAAGGTGTGATCTTTGCAACTTACTCGTCCTTGATTGGAGAAAGTCAGTCAGGAGGAAAGTACAAGACACGATTTGATCAGCTGCTTCACTGGTGTGGGGAAGATTTTGATGGAGTTGTATCCTTTTGTAAACATTTTGCTGCAGATTTGGCCTATGTGGCCAAAACAAGGTAATGTAACATCTAAAAAGATGTTGATTCCCTTAATTATATTTAAAGATTGTGTATGATGAATGTCACAAAGCCAAAAATGTGTGTCCAATTGGATCATCTAAACCAACTAAAACTGGACTAGCTGTGCTTGAGCTACAAAACAAACTTCCCAAGGCTCGGGTTGTTTATGCTAGTGCAACAGGTGAGATGTTTGCTTATGTGACTTACCAGATTTATTTTAAGTAACAAACTGTACTTATAGACTGTACTTATAGGTGCTTCTGAACCAAGGAACATGGCTTATATGAATCGTCTAGGCATCTGGGGACATAAAACACCTTTTAAAGAATTTGGCAACTTCATCCAAGCTGTGGAACGCAGGTGTTTGTTAAAATGTCATCTTACATACTTAACATATGTAATTGTATTTAACCAAATTTTTGATTGATTCTTTTCTCCCCCAAGAGGTGTGGGTGCAATGGAGATTGTGGCAATGGATATGAAACTCAGAGGGATGTACATTGCACGGCAGCTCAGCTTCACGGGTGTAACATTTAAAATAGAGGAGGTTCCACTGAGTCCAAAATACATTAAAATGTATAACAAGTCTGTCAAACTGGTAACTATGTCCTCCTCAATTGTTAACTTGACTATTGTTTTTTTTAATTTTTTTAAATATTTGATTGTTTGTTTTTTTTTGTTTTTTTTATCCTAGTGGGTAAGTGCACGTGAAAAGTTTCAACAAGCAGCTAATCTGATGGATGCAGAGCAGCGCATGAAAAAGTCCATGTGGGGCCAGTTTTGGTCTGCCCATCAGAGGTTCTTCAAATATTTGTGCATTGCCTCTAAAGTTCGTAGGGTGGTGCATCTTGCTAGAGAAGAGGTCCAGAACGGAAAGGTGAGACACATCTTTTTGAGATGTTCTTAATATCAATAAAGCTTGTAGATGTAGAGCTTTTTCAAATGTATTATGCCTTGGTCCATGGCTAAAACATTGTTTCTTGCAGTGTGTTGTGATTGGCCTTCAGTCTACTGGAGAGGCTAGAACACTAGAGGCACTGGAAGAAGGAGGAGGAGAGCTTAATGATTTTGTCTCAACTGCAAAGTAAGGCTCAGCTCATTTGTTAAAGCGACCATCAGTCAAGCATCATATTTTTATCTTGTTCTAATGCATTTGTTACAGAGGTGTACTTCAGTCTCTCATTGAAAAGCATTTTCCAGCACCTGATAGACAGAAACTTTACAGTCTGTTAGGAATAGACATCCCTGGAAGTAAAACTTCAACATCGGGCAACAGTGCCACTATGTCCGAACAAAAGGGCAAGAAAAGAAAAGGTAGATAGAATTGGTAAACTAGTAAATGTAATTGTTATAGATTTAAAAGCTACTTAAAAACAAAAATTGTTTTCTCAGCTACAGAACCAAAGAAGCCAAAAAAGAAACCTCGTAAACATGGCGGTCTTTCGGGCACTAGCTCAGATGAGAGCCAGTCTGAAGCTTCTGACAAAGAGTCTGAGAAAGAGGCAGACAGTGACGACAGCTTTAAGTCCATCAGCTCTGCTGACGATGATGATTTTAACCCTTTCAGAGAAGAGTCAAATGATGATGACGAAGATGGTGAGAACATTGAGCCTTTGAGTGTAAAAATGCATGAATACCACATTCTAATACAAAATGCTATGCCTAGATCCATGGTTAATCAGGAAAGAACCAAAAAAAGGGAAGGAGAAGAAGAAGAGGAAAAAGAGAAGGAAAAGTGTTGATCCAGACTCTATTCAGAGTGCCTTGTTGGCCTCTGGGCTGGGCTCTACTAGACCCGCTTTCACCTCTGTGAATACACCCAGTATTCCTGCACCAGGTGAGCCTAGCTACTTCTGTTTACCATATGCTTCAGTGTTGGGTGCTCAATAAAATAACTAGTAACCTGTATTGTGCCAATGGGAGGTCACTGGGGCAACGGCCCCCTTTTGGTGTCAGGTGTTGATTTGGTCTGGAGTAACCTGAAATTGTAAATAATGTAAGGCAATACAAATATTACAGTTGTAAGAGTATTTTACTACTATGCAGTTGCTGGTGGGGCCATGATTACTTTGTCTCAAATAGCGTTGTAACATGTAATAAACTTCCATTTACGGGCTCTGTTTATTCGCATATTTGAAGCAATGCCAGAAAGCCATGACAACTGCCTGACTAGTCAAGATTCTGTGGAATTGGCCCAAAAGATGAAGAAAGATCTGCTGGAACAGTTGGAGGAGCTATCAGAGGACTTGCCTCCCAACACTTTGGATGAGTTAATTGATGAACTTGGGGGCCCTGAGAATGTTGCTGAGGTATGACTGTTGATAATCAAGAACACATTTTTTGAATGTTTCAGCCTCTTGTGGTTCACAACTGCCTCATACACCTACTGACATTGAAGTTAATTACTTCTAAAGTAAATGCAGTCAAAAAATAAATAAATCCATATAATATAGGGAGAGATCTTTTGGCCTGAATGCTTTAGTACTAAACCCCCATGACATAATAGTACTGTCCAGTGGTGTAATGCTCCACATCTGTCCAACTGTATTTTTTGTAGTGCATAAAGTTTATCCTTTTAATGAATTTTCTATTAGATGACTGGCCGCAAAGGCCGTGTGGTAAGCAACGATGATGGAAGCATCACTTATGAATCTCGCTCAGAGCTGGACGTTCCTGTAGAAATCCTCAATCTAACAGAAAAGCAAAGATTTATGGATGGAGAGAAGGTAATTATAATTACCAGTAATTGGGGGTAAATTACTTAGTGACAATATTTTTTAACAAACTACTTTTTGTTACTTTGTTATAATTCAGAATATTGCCATCATCTCTGAAGCTGCCAGCTCAGGTATATCTTTACAAGCTGACCGCCGTGTACAGAACCAACGGCGAAGAGTTCACATGACTCTGGAGCTGCCATGGAGCGCAGACAGAGCTATACAGCAGTTTGGTAAGTGAAATCTATTGAGCTATAAGCCATTGGTAGATTAACTGGTCTATGGTGAATAAATATATATTTTTATATGATATGAAGCGATACGAGATTATTGAATTGCATCCATCCAATTCTGCTTGTACTTGACAATATTATGTCCATATTTGTGAAGCAAAACAGCCAGGACTACTTTTTCCTCATCTCAGTTCTAGTCAGTTAGTGCTTAGCCTTATATAATCATGTGACTTGTATTAAATATTCCTATACCAATGCTGTTATTACAGCAAAATTCTCCTCTTGTAGTTTAGGCTCGAACTTTTGTGAGCCTGGGTCAGAGCCTTGGCATGCACCATGCACATCCAGTTTTCATTGACTGACTAATGCTTGTGACATCTTTATTGTACTAAGAATTTCTTAAATCTAAATGTTTCCTTTGGCTCCATTCAAATGTCATTGAAGGTCATATGACTGTGTGTTGGGGCTTTATTAAGCAGAATTTAAATTATTATATTTTATCACAGAGTGACTAAATGGAGGTTTATAATCTCAAGAGTCAAGATCACAATTATGATTTGCAGCATAGAGGAGGAGATGGAGGGCACTGAGAGGAGCATAAATACACAAGCTATTCAGTGGTTTGTGCATGAAGCCATGAACTGGCACAAGAGTCTATTAAAATGCCATCAGTGCCATTTATTTCCAGTGCCGTATCATTAATATCAGGTTAATTTAGGCATATAGTGTAGAATGGGGGTGCACCTGAAAAAGTTTGAGAAGCACTGCTTCAACTGGTTAAATCCACCTGTCACTCACTCCTCAAAATCTCTATTAGCATCTTTAAATTTAATAGGGCCTAACCAATTGGCTATGTTGTTAAACCAATAGAGCTCAGTATTGTGATGTCACACATTAGAAATTTCTAAATGCTAAACTTGGCATTTATTCAGTTTTCCAACACTAGAGTGATAGTAGATATTTTCCAATAGTGACCCAGCAATTTATCGGGTTGTTCCGCCATGATTTTGTTTACTTTTTAATGTTGTTTTGGATAATGTATCTGAGAGTTTTGCACTACTGCCACAAACATGGCTGATTCCATAGTACCAGATGTTTTTTGATGTTCTTTCCTGAACTGTGAAGAGTGGGTGGGGAAAAGAATCTCTTTGAGCATAGAGCTGCATTAAAAGGAAAATCAACTGATCATGATTAGGCAGAATCACTATAATGGCATATCATCACAGGCATCAAATTCTGATTATTTGTTTTTATTGCCCAGCCCCATTTCAAACCTTCTTCTAAATGTTCAACTTGTATATATTTTTTTTTTTCAGGGAGGACTCACAGATCAAACCAAGTCACAGCTCCTGAATATGTTTTCCTAATATCAGAACTCGCTGGAGAGCAGAGATTTGCATCAATCGTTGCCAAAAGACTGGAAAGCTTGGTAGGGACAAATATTTTAATTTTTTGTGAAGTATTTAAATGTGTTTTTTTTTATTCTAAATGTGGAGGGTTTTTTTTTTTTATAATCAGGGTGCTCTCACTCATGGAGACAGAAGAGCAACAGAAACCAGAGACCTCAGCAGATTTAATTTTGATAACAAGGTTGGCACTTAAAACCCCTGTTTATAGTTTGTCCTACATATTCTATTATCATTTTTATTTTGATAACAGTATGGCAGAAATGCTCTGGAGATTGTGATGAAGTCAATTGTGAAGCTTGATGCTCCATTGGTGTCTCCCCCTGCAGAGTTTAAAGGGGATTTCTTTAAAGGTACAACCCAGTTACTTGTTGTATTTAGATGTTTTTACATATTTCCCTTTTATTTCCCCAAACCAATTTATTCACAACTTTTTGTATTGCGTTTTTCTCAAGAAATTCAGAGTGGTTTAATTGGCGTTGGTCTAATAAGTCTAGAGGACAGGTCTGGAGGATTGTCTCTGGACAAAGGTAAGAATCTTTTAATAATTTTCATGCAGGCATACACATATAAAGCAGTGATTTATATACTTCATTACAGACTACAACAACATTGGGAAGTTCCTGAATCGGATTTTGGGCATGGAAGTTCAGCAGCAAAATGCATTGTTCCAATATTTCTCTGATACTCTAGCAGCTGTTATTCAGGAAGCCAAGAAGAATGGCAGATATGACATGGGTATTCTTGGTAAGAGTCTGATCCATTCAATTTGTAAATTTAAAAAAATGTATCAATGTCAATTTTACTTTACAAATCTCTCCTGTTAGACCTTGGCTCCGGTGATGAGAAGGTCAAGAAAGTTGAATCCAAGAAGTTTTTAACACCAGGCTACACAACATCAGGACATGTTGAACTGTTCACTGTATGTGATGTCTACTTCTGAAATGTTAGACATGAATTTTACTCTTACTCAGGCTTTCCTGTTTTTACAGGTCAGTGTTGAGAGGGGTATGTCTTGGGAAGATGCTACCCATGCATGGGCAGAGCAAAGCGGCCCAGATGATGGCTTTTATGTCCAGGTATAGAATTGGATAGGTTGTTTTCTTAATATGGTTTCAAATGTTTTGCATTTTAGAATCAACTTGTATATATGTATTTTTTTTCAGACAAGAAACAACAAAAAAACAGCGATATTGGTCAAAGAAGTAAATCCTAAAAAGCGTTTGTTTCTGGTCTATAGACCAAACACTGGAAGACAACTAAAATTGGAATCTTATGTTGAAATCAAGAAAAAGTTCAAAAAGGTAATGACTTTGAGTGAGTGAGGTCAAGCTTCTCTTTTCTGAGACATATTTGTGATTTTAGGCTTTGTCAGAAGAAGCCAAGCAGCACTGGACGGATCAGTACAAGTCGTCGGCACAAATCTGTTCTCATGCTTATTGGTATGTTCTTGCTAGTTTCTAAATATTGCCGCATTATCTTTTATGTGTAATATTAATTTCTGCAAATTCAACAGGCGGGGAAACTGTAAGAAGGCATCAGTGGGTCTCCAGTGTGAGGTGGGCCTCCGGTGTAGGACATACTATGTATTGTGTGGATCTGTTCTCAGTGTTTGGAATGAACTAGAAGAAGTGCTTACTCCAGTCAGTGGCACCAATGTAAAAGTGCAGATTGTCCGTCTCAGAACAGAAGATGGCCAGAGAATAGTTGGTGAGGGCATAATTTCAGTATCTACAGTGTATATGGTATTAATTTGCCTATGTTTTAAAATTTCCCACTTTTTCAGGACTGTTAATTCCAGCGAACTGTGTCTCTCCACTCATCAATAAGCTCTCTACATCAGATCTGAGCCAGCAGATTGCTGTGCAGGAACAGCAGAAGCGACAACAGCTCCACCCTCAGAGTTTCAGTCATGTACTTAACCTCTAGTATGGGTCAGTTAAGCTTATTGGGTAGTCTTAAATTTGTCCAATTCAGGTGGGACATTAAGTCTTTTTGCACTGCAGGCTTTGGGGCCACTGTTCCTTGAAGATAACTTCTAACAGCTGTTTGTGCAACAGTTGATGGTACAAAAAGTGGTTTCTTTTTTTCCCCATTTAAAAAAAAAAAAAAAGTTTATTTCCACTCAGTTTTTCATGGGTGATGTATTTTCCTCTGATATTCAGAGTGTAACATGTGAGTCATTGTAACATAATAACAAAACAATTTAATCTCAGAAGGCATGTCTGCTTGAGTCGTCTGCTTTTCATGGTTGCTTTAGAAATGTTTTATTTAAACATGTATTGCCTAATGTGATACAAGGCAGAGTTCAACCCAAACATGTCAAATTCAGTGACTTGTGTATTCTCATTAAGAAATGTTTTGTTTTATAACTGGTTCCCTAGTATAGTTTCATTTCTGGGCACCCGGCCTTTTAGACAATTATTTTAGACATTTATTAATATTATACAGTTTACTGTAAAATCGTAAATGGGTTTGATGAAACAAATTGTTACAAGTTGTACTAATTAGATAAGCCTCAGGCTTTTGGAAATTGTATATTTTGCTTTCAAGACATTAAATGCATCTGTAAATACAAATGACACCCTTGAATAAGAAATTTATTGCAAAAGGCAATCAACATTTTGCTGTTAAACTAAGGGAATTTGATGTCTAATTGAGCTGATTATTTAGAATATTTCATAAAACTAAACGTTTAGTTATATGTTTTTTTTTTGGGGGGGGGGGAACTACTCTGCCATTCACATGAAACTTGCTTATGAACAATGGCTTTAGGAAAGTGCTTCACCTTATCCATAAATGTGATGCTATTACCCAAATTCCATTTGTTTGATTAGAACAGAATTTTAATCATAGAAACGTCCTGTAGCATACCTCAGTTTATCAATATTCAAACTATGTATGGCATTTGTTGACCACATTTTAAGTATGTGTGCTAGAGCTGCTCTTACAGTATCTCAAATGGCATGGCAGACAGGCAACTCTCATAGATCAGTGGCAACTCTCTGTAGAGGCCTTTTGAGCTTCCTTTGTCATTGCGCAAATTCTTCTGTCCAACTGTTCGAAAACCATATTTCTTGAGCTGCACTGAGTGCAACAATGAATAAAGCTTGGTATTCTTGTCATTTAGATTGTTATTGTAATTACATACAAAGGCTTCACACATATTACATTCTAAACTCATTAAATAAAAGTCACTCATTAAAGTCTTATTTTGTATTTAACCAGGAAAGTTCCTTCATTTTCAGGACGGTCCAGTTTAGGACAGACTTTAAAAAATTAGATTTTTTTTTAAGGGCCTACATAATTAAGTGTTTTGAATAACCATTTAATAAGCTTCGCCAATTCAAATCAAAGTTAACTTTAAATTGTGTTTAAATAAGCACTATCTGGATATAATTCATTAATATAGCTGTTTAAAGTATTTTAAATATGTTTTGTGATAACCCGCAATGGATCCCGTTAAAAGGACTGTGGGTGTCAATACAAAGTGACGGCCATATTTGCCGGTGCCGCTGTAGTAAACAAAAAGTGAGAGACAGACGCTTCACTGAATTTCGGGTCATTTTTATTTCTTTAATTTACAATGTCTTTGGGAATGTCTCACAAACCCAATGTCCATCATCATATACCGGGGACTTCTGGGACATCTGGTAAGGTTAAAATGTTGTGTAAATTCAAAGTATCCGCGTGTTTAATCGAGTGTTAAATTCGGGGTCTCGGAGAATACCTGGAGAAAGACCGAGTCGGTAGTTTTTGTCCAGTTATATAGGGTCAGATCCTGGAAGCTAGGCTAATTCATATCCGCCATTATTACTAATGTAAAACAGACACACTCGTGATATTTCTTAGCTGACAGATTGGAGAAATAAAAAAATGAGTCTTTGTAGAGGAGCATTGGCGTGGTCCGGTCTCTCTGTGCCGCTGGGTGGGCGCTAGACACGGTGACAAATGTATCACTTGAGTCTTGAGCCAGCCTTGTTCCGCGTCCTCCATGATGCTCCGACCGAGGAGCTGCTGATTGATCTGCCCTGGGTTTTATGAAGCTTTGAGGACACCTATTGGACAAACGCCGGCATTGCACGTTCACCGGCATACGTGATACTCTAATGATACTTAAGAAAGATACGCACATTGGACAAATAAATACGTTTTCTGTTTCTGCTTTCAGGTATTGGAGTAGCTGCTTTATTAATATATACAAAGACAGCACACGTCAATTTAGTGGATGATTTAAAGTTATGTTCTTTTTCTCGACAGTTGCAAACCTTACATCTACTTCTGCAGCAAATCTGGCCACATTGCAGTCTTATAGGCCTCTTCTGAGTGATTATGGTCCTCCTACTCTTGGATTCCCACAGGTACTTACAGGTTGACAATAATGTTGATATGTTTTCTTCAACATAAGATTTTGTGATTTTTTTTTTTCTATGTTAAGGGTACCACTGGTGGCCAAGTGCCTCAGAACAAATATGCAGAGTTGTTGGCCATCATTGAGGAGCTTGGTAAGGAGATCAGGCCTACATATGCTGGGAGCAAAAGTGCAATGGAAAGACTCAAAAGAGGTAAATTCTCAACTTATGTCCAGAATGTTACACACTGTAATAAGAAAAATGTATATTAAGATGGTTTGTTTGTTCCTTGAAGGTATAATCCATGCCAGGGGCCTGGTGCGGGAATGTTTGGCTGAGACAGAAAGGAATGCCCGGTCTTAACCTAAACAAACTTGACTTCAGAATCAGAATCAGAATCAGAAGACTTTTATTGCCATAGTCTGTGAACACAGTTCACAAACTAGGAACTTGATACGGTGAAAAAGTGCAACATAAACACACTGAATAAATACAAATACAAATAAGAGCATGCACAAGTTAAAAAGATATGCTTAAAAAATCAAATGAAATACTTAAAGGGAAAAAATATGTACAATAGCAGCATCAGAACAACAGTGCAAAGTGGCTTATTAAAGTGACCGGTGTTATAAAGTGTCCAGTTTAGTGCAGATATTATAGAGTGTTCATGAGACAAACAGCAGAGGGGAAGAAACTGTTCTTATGGCGAGAGGTTCTGGTCCCAATGGACCGTAGCCTCCTGCCAGAGGGAAGTGGCTCAAATAGTCCATGTCCAGGGTGAGAGGTGTCAGCTGCTATACGGCCTGCTCGCCCCCGAGTCCTGGAGACGTACAGGTCCTGTATAGATGGAAGGCTGCAGCCAATCACCTTCTCAGCAGAGCGCACAATGCTTCATCATATAATTGCATGACATTTTCTATGTGAAAAAGTGAAGGAAGAAGGAACCAGAAGAATGAAAGCAACAGATAAAAAAAAAAAACTCCTTAGAACAGTCCATGCCCTATATTTTTTTCTGGGGTGTCATTTATGTTATGTCGAATTTCTGATTGTGTGATTCTTTTGTTTTGTTTTGGGTTTTTTGGGAGCCCTGGTTCCAACTTTTTGTACTTCATTAATGCATGTAGTAGGCCTGTGGGGTACTGATGCTGCATGGTTGTATTAGGGGTAGATGGAAATGATCATTTTATAGTATTGGATCATTTTTCAGGTCACATGACTGAGTGTCAGATGTGCCAAACATTGTGATTTATTTTGAGGTAACGATTTTGGTAAAAAAAAAAATGAGAAAAATGAAAATGCTACTTGCATCTTTGTATGTATTTATTACTGGTGTGATGATTAAATTGTATTTTCAATACAATTGTCATTGTCTATATGTCTAGAGATTTTGGCAAGATAAGTTTCTACCGTACTATTAAATGAAATAGACATTTTGTTCTTTTTTTTTTTTTAATTAATCGAGATAACATAGGCTGTGCACAGCCCCGTTCACATAAAACACAGATCTGTCCAGTCACAGCTCAGTGTCACTGGGTCTGACCAATGGCACTGCGGCGGTGGGCGGCGCCGTGCGGCTCCTTCACTGCGGCGCTGCAACCAACCAGCACCGAGCAACTCAGAAATATGGATGGCAGGAAGAAACAAATATTCGGGTAGGCTCATATTGAGTTATGTTGTTTGCATTGTTCAAAGGAAATCATATTATATAAAGATGTATTGTTAGTTTTCTTGGTTAAGTGTGTGTAACGTTAATACGGAGCTATCAATGCTGTTTTTGATCAGCTAAGATTCATGCTAATTTGGCTAACCGTTATTGACTAACTGTTGGTTGGGTTTTATGTGCTGTAGTTTGTTTTTGTTATTAGCTTCACGTGTAGTTAAGTGTTTCTAGTAAACCTGATCCTAGTCAAAGATGATGGGTTTAACATGACAGAGCCTGGTCCCAGGGCTGTGCTGCAGTCACGGGTAACATTAGCTTTACTAAACTATCGGAGTTGAACATGATTTAAGACTGTAATGTGTTTGTAATAATGCATATAACATATAATAGCTGAAACAGGGTCTATGCTACATACTCCTGTGCAGTAAATTGCCAGTTGAATAAACAATGAGTCCACCAACTGAACTACAAACAGTGTTATTAATTACACAAATATATTACTCAAATATGAATCACTCCCGTTACACATATTATTTTCCACTGTAGCAGAATGTCATGGTTTTCACAGTGTATCTAGTCTCACTAGCTTTATTTTGCCTTTGAATGTGCACCATGAAACTTTCTGCCACATACTTGTATTGTCTTGATGGAAATGTTATTGCTTTGCCTGTTCCATAATAACGTAATTGATGTAGGCGAAGCAATCACATTTCCATGAAGATATCACTTATTAATTAAGTCTGAGGGTCCACACATCAATGTGAGTCTAGAATATATATGTATGTATAAAGAATATAGACTGTCTATTGTCTACATACTTGTCACTCAGAGCCTGATGAGGCATGAGGTGTATGTGGAAAAGTGGACTGCATGTGTCTGTGTTTGAGCATAGAACAGCTCTCAATCCTAAAATTGGGTTTTGAATAAAAAAGTGTAACGTATAACATACGTTTTTATTCTTCTGTTTAGCTCTCCACCAGGCCTTCTCTGTATGGAGTCATAAACATGTCCACTGATGATAGTATCTCAGAGGATGTGTCCAGTTCAGGAGCTTTGAGCCACTGCCCTGTCAGTGCAGATGGGGATGGAGGTAAAGAGAGTGAGACTTCTTTGGTGTCTTCTGAGGGGACCTCAGCCCCTGGTCTCTCCGTGTCTGAGGACAGACTCACAGCCTCACATACAACTGGAGGCACTGTGCAGTGCCAACCCATGGATACACCAGCACTCCAAAACATCAGGTGCAGTAGTGACAACCACAATACATACAACACCAGAAGTTTACATACTATACTATATAAAAAGATACATATGCTTTATTTTTCACTGTCTGACATTAAATCAGACTACAATTTTGCTGTTTTCGGTCAATTACCATTGCCAAAATTATTTCTATTTGTTAATTGTCAGAATAATGACAGAAGAATTTTTTGGGCAATTTTACATTACATTTCATCCGTATTTGATGGCATTACCTTTAAACTGTATGACTTGGGTGAAATGTTTTGCATATCCGTTCCGCAAGCTTCTCACAATAGTTGGCAGGAATTTTGGCTCATTCTTCCGTACAGAACTGATGTAACTGAACTTTAGGCCGTCTTCCACATGCCTTTTCAGGTCTGTCCATACATTTTCAATAGGATTGAATTGAGATTAGGGCTTTGTAAGGGCCACTCCAAAACATTGACTTTGTTATCCTTAAGCCACTTTGTGACCAGTTTGGCAGTATGCTTCAAGTCATTGTCCATTTGGAAGACCCAAATGGACTGTGACCTCAACATAACATAAACATAATAGACCCTATAATGACTAATGCAAACTGTTTTTTTTTTTATTTTATTATAGGGACATTTGTCTGAGCCCTGAAGTATTTGGACATGGAAAGAATCTTCCTTTTATAAATCCAAGCTCCATTGAGACGTTAAGAGCCCTGGTGCAGGAAATACGAAGCAGTGGAGAGACAAACCCTGAGATCTGGAAGGATTGCGAGGTGCCCTGACAAAAAAAAATATGCTTGGTGTTTTGCTGCAGATTTTGTATATTGTCTTGTATCAAATTAGTAGCAGGTTAAATGCTCATTGCAATGATGTACTCATATGCTATGGTTGTTACATTTTCTCAACAGGGACGGTGGTTACATCTTTTTCAGCTTGTTGAAAAGCAATACCAAGAGCAAATACTTGCTCAGCAAGAACAATACCAGTGCCAAATTCAGGTAAGCCTACCATGCCACAACTGTATGAGAAAACTGTGATAATAACTGATGTACACTTTAATAATTTCTTATTGGTTTTCAGTTAATTCAGGATGAAATTAAAGCTCTTGTTCAAATCCAAAACCGCCAGGGTAGTTTTCAGCCTCATAAAGAGTTTTCTACAGTTCCTAAGGCTAACGCGGGGGACCATGCATTGCCCCCAGTTAGTACTCACTGCTCAACTGGCAGCCTGGAGGTTGGAGAAGTCACAACAAATGAACCAGCTAACACAGTGCTCAGTAGTGGTTATGGGACTATGTTTCCATGGGAAGCCGGTATTGAGACTTCAGATGCCAATGTCAGTCAAAAGAAACATCCCATGTCCCTAAACACTGAAGACAAAACCTCATATGTGAATGAATGTCAGCGGAAATATTCAAGTACAAAGAAACCTGGACTTGAGAGAGTGAGCCAACAAATTAACCAGCAGCTAACGTCCAGGTGTGGTTTTAAAATGCATGTAAATCCCCAAACTTTCAGCTTTCTCTTTAATTCATATTTTTTTTATGATTTTAGCTCTAACCAGCAACTTACCTCCTGGGTGCAGATGAACAAACTTAGGCCTAAGAGAAACAAGGCAGGGCCATTGTCAATGGTGGCTGCAGAAAGTGAGGAGTTACACAACAAACATGTGGAATCCCACCAGCTAATCCAATTTAAGAGTACAGAGTCACTAGACCAGGTATGAAGTCAAAAGACTATCTACAGTGATTTTTAATATCGTACTGATTTTGCCCTCTTTCCTCTAATGTTTCCATATATTTTGGATTTTAGAATCAACCAGGTGGACTTTCCTATGGTCTCAGGAGGAGCGATAGTCTCATTTCAGAGGCCTCAGGTAACCTATTGATCAACAACTAGGCACCACATTATTTTGTATATTTTCTTTTTAATATATTCATTTTGCAACACAAATTTCTTTCTTGATAGGTCTGACCTATTGGCGACTGCATGAGAATGATCTGTATCACCCTCTACCGGACAGCTTTGACAGTGGTGTACACCTTTCAAAAGATCAATCTATGGGTTCTGTAAGTTATAACTGTGAACTCTTCTTTGAAAGACTAATGTTTTGTTTTTGTTTTTTTACATTGATGGATTATCATTTACTATAACTGTTCAGTTCAGTTAAAAATAAAATACAGTAAACACACTTATTCTGTGTATGTAAATGCTCAATGTAGATTTGAGTATTCTGTCTCTTTCCTTAGATACCTTGTCAGCCATCTCAACTGTCTTTGAAGGAAATTTACTGTAACAAACAAGAAACAGATTTCAAACGTGCAGACAGAGATGGTTCTTGTAAATCCACCGCTTTGTCTCCACAACCGCAAGTATGTTAACAAGTCCAGTGGTGGTCTTTGTACCATGTAAACGTTTTATGTCAAAGTTATATTTTTGTGATTTAGGCGCTGGCATTAGACCACACTGTTACCACTCGACACTCGGATCGTACTTCTGGCTTCACATCTCCCTCTCACTTCAGCAGCCCTTCTTTCTCTACACCGTCTCATCCTGGCCTCAGAGCTGAAACCCCCCTAACACCTGATAGTCATAATCCTGGGGAAGTGGACTATACCTCTGATGCTTCCAGTATTTGTGCAGCTCGACGTTCAACTCTGAAGATGCAAGACCAATGGGGTCTTTTTCCCCTGCCTGCCCCGCACAATTCCTTTCAGCACCAAGCTCCTGTCCAGAGTGAACCAACACACCAGACAGAGGGGTCCTGTTCAGTTGAGGATCCTGTCTTCCTTTCGTTGTGAGTGTAGGAACCCACCATATTGATATTTGTACTATGCACAAATTGATGGTTTGTATAATGTGATGATGTCTGCCAGATTGAGGGCAAGAGTAAGATTTCCCAGAGTTATTACATTAACCTTTGCCATAAAATATCTAAAAAAAATTAAATTCACAAGCATTTCCCCTAATGATTTCTATCAGTGATAAGACCCATTAACTTCTTGTATTATAACAAAAATCGGCACTTTAACAATATTCATTTTAGCTGCACCCCCCATCTGTATTAAATATTATATTGGGCTATAGAGAAACCAGCAATACATCTAAGTTAATCAGTGACTGACCCACAACCAGCAATATATGTTGATATGTGAAGAATTATATAAATTTACAACTTTTGTCCTTCTAGACTAAGACAGAACCTGAGAGAGAAACACTCAAGACATGTGGCTGATCTAAAAGCCTACTATGAATCTGAGATCCAAAATCTTTTAGACAAACTTAGACTCAAAGACCTACCCAAGGACATTGAAAAAAGCAACCAGGCACTCTCAGAAAGGTGCGTTAATATCTTCACTGTACATTCTTAAGTTATACACAACATTTTAGTGTATGCTGTTTTTATAATTTGTGATGTTATTGGTAGATGCCAACATCTGGAGAAGGCTTTGGCTGAGGCAACAAGTCGCATTCAAGAACTTGAGACAAATAACAGTTCTCTGGAGAAAAAGATTGTATGTTATTGTTTTAAATACCAATTATTAATTTGTAGGCCTTTTGTATTTTGGAAATTGTACATTCACCATGCAATTTCCTTTTACTTCACCCCTCCAGACTGAATGGTCTGAGCGGTATGCTGTAGCTGCTGCCACTATGAAGTCTTTGCAGAAGAGGCTGGAGGAAAACAAGCGCTCAGCAAAAGAGAGAGACACAATTGCAGCCAAACTGAAGAGCCGAATAAGGCAACTGGAAGAGGCAGCACAGAAGGCAGAAAGAGAGGCAAATGAAAATAGGACAAAGAGGGAGACGGAGTACAAGATGCTTCAAGATGTGAGTGTCAAGGCAACACAAAAACTATAATATAGTTTCACCGGTACATTGATTAACCTTTCTTTAAATATGCACACATCTCTTAGCTGCTGGTAGAATATGATTCTCTGGTGAAAAATCATGATGGCCTGAAGGTACTTACTTTATAATTATTACACCTTAGTCATCTTTTATTATTAATTATTAATATACTTTTTCTTCTACTTTTTCATTATGCGTAGAGCAACCTGGCCTCAACAGAGAACAAGCTTGTTGATGCCCATGGCCAGATATCCGAACTAAAGAGGTGAGATAATGAAATTAAATGCTTGGCTTTTAATTTGTGCTCATTATCTTTGTTTCAATTGACTAGAATCATTTCTAAGCTGGAGTCACAGGTGAAACAACTTGACCATGAGAACCAGGCTAGAGTCCGTTATTCTTTGCACAATAACACACTCCCTTCTGGAGCGGGGTATGCCAGCATCCAATATTTGTGTGAAGTTTGTTGAAAAAATATTTCATTGACTTGCATCTTTTGTGTTCCAGCCTATTTCACCATCCTGATCTGCTTCTGTCACCAACTAAAAGGAATGCTCAGCCAGATGTTATACACACTTTCTCCCATTCTCCAATAGAACAGATGAATGATGGAGCAAAGTCACTCGCAACAATACAATCAACAAAATCTGCATATAAGAAGTGTGATCATTTGTCATCAGGAAATGAGAATCCTGTTGACATTACAACTGGTGGAAGTTGGAAGTAAGTATTAGTATTACTTTGTTTAATATGGCACTAATCAAATTAAAGTTTAATTTAAAAGTTTTATACAAGTTTTCTTATCAATATATTAACATTTTACTTAAAATAGCCCAGATTGTGTGCCACCCCAGCCACAGTTGAGACTTCAAGACGTTTCCCGAAAATCAGGCTCAAGTTTTATTACCCCCATGATGAGAGCCCTAATTGAACTGGAGGAGACCCAAGCCACTCAGAGTCGTGCACCTTGTAAGAAATGCAAAGCAGCACATACTATTGTGATAATAAGTAGATCTCAAATTAAAGGGGAAGAAATACTGTAAATTAAACACTCTGTTTAAACACAGTTTCAACAAACAAAATACATATCTGCATTTAAAAAAACATGTTTTTAGTGACTGCTTTTGACCATTAAGGTTCCTGCTAATATATTCATGCAACAAATATGTTACAGTAATAATCTCAGTCTTTTTATACAGGGGTGGACAATTCAAAGTCCACTGTTGGATTTGTGGAGCGAAGACTCAAAGTGCCAATACAAGAGCAGGACATCCTTCAAGATTTGGCTAAACCTCATAAACGAGTGGAAAAAGACAGAGTCAGAGCTCTTCAGAGAAGTCTATCCCCAGAGAGTCATAGGTCATCCTCTTTGCCTCCTCCAGCTCAACGCAACATGCCACTCCCAAATACGCCCTGTATGCATTTAATCAAACACCATTCTTAAAACATTACTAAAATCTAAAAATAAGAAGTTTTTTGTTTTTTTAAAACTTCACTATTTTTCATCTAGCAAAAAGAGAGACTCTACTTATGCCCTTGTCTGCAAAATCCAGTCCAAAACGCTGCCCTACTGAGAACTTCTCTACTGCTTTTGGTCACTTGATGCCCAGAGAGGAACATTTGCAGCACAGGTAAATTCAAATATGTAACAATTAATATTGTTGTTTTAACCTTTTGTCAATTATAACTAATAAAGATATTAGTAGAAGTTATTTACAAGCTAGTTAACGCTGTTGAACTCCATGTTATGTTATGCAGAGGTGCTTTACTACAAAAATGAAAATTGTGAGTCATTACAGGAGTATAAAGCATGCTTTATGCTTAGAGAGTCCTACCTTTAAACAGTGCAGTTATATTCATTATGTAACGGGCTGCTCTTAGGCATTTGTATTTGTTTATTTCAATCCTGGTGGTGACTTTTTGGTTATGCCTTTGGGCAGTGTTGCTGATGCTTCTAGGTCAGGATGTCCTTGAATAATAGATCTGTAGTGTATACCTCAATAGAACTTTCCTGGATGAAGAATTACTAAATAAATGGAGTAACAAGAAACTGGTCACCAGATTGCTGTTTACTGTAAATTTTCTGTTGTAGCAGCCCCAGGAAAAAGCTTCTCTTCTCATCAGCAGATACTGATCATGGTAAAAATATACCTGACAATATAAAATGCTACTTCTATATGCAAATTAATATCGGTTACTATTAATATTTGTCTCTAAATGCTGTGCTTATTAGGACAACATCCTTCAGATTCTCCAGGTAATGTGCAGCCTTCTGAAGTAAACCGCCAGCAGGACTGGGATGAGCGGCGGAACAGTACCTGGGAAGAGGACACAAGATCACCCCGTTTGGACAGGCAGCTGTCCCTGTCTGAGGCAGAGAGGCTGTTTGATGAGCTCACACAGGAGAAACTGCAGGTGGGAACTGTTATTCGAGAATATTCAACACCCCTCTATGTCTATGTATCAAAAAAACAAAACAAAAACAAAAAAAAGGGTCGACCACATGATGAAACATTGCACAATAACAAAAAGATGATCTTTTGGGCAGATTGAGGCAGCACTGAGTCGGATGCCTGGAACAGGCAGGCAGAGTCTACAAACAAGGATAGATGAGGTAAGTGTAGAATAGATGTTTAGAACGAATCTTTTGCCATGGCTCTGTGTGGTCTTCTGCCAAATAAAACTGCATGAACTCTGTAGGTGGCCTTGGAGAATCGCCTGGAGAGACTGAACCGGGAGCTGGGATCTCTTCGCATGACTCTGAAGAGATTCCATGTCCTTCGCTCTTCGGCCAACTTATAACAATGGCACTTTTTAAAATATAATATGGATGTGACAGTTTAAAGACTCAGTATGTAACTTCATTTACCAAAAAATGGACTAAAAAAAAAACAGGTTTTGTTTTTTGCCTTTTTGTTGTTTCTATGGATCTGAAAAACATAGAAAAAACATGAGTGCATCTGTAAGTGGGCTTGCATCTTCTCTTCCTGCTTGTTTCCCTGGAAATATGAACTTTTGGATATAATCTTCCACAGTATGGCATAAACTGTATCTCCACAATGAATGGTTTTAACATTCCGTTTCCATGGAATCATGCAGGTGATGTCCCACCTCCAGAAAATTACATACTGTTCCTTTTAATGTCAAAATTGAATGTCAATCTGTATAATAAGCCATTTTTATACATTTTACTCTGGGATTTTTTATGTTTAAAATATATTTTTGGAGTGCATTTTGTATGACCCTGAATTCTAATGTAACATACTTGTGTCACTGGAATTTTAATAATAACTTCATATTTTCATGATGACACGTTTCATAGCCATTTCACTGTAAATTTCAAACCTTTTGGAACAATGTCACTGCCATTATGATTACCGGTATGTCCTTTTTGCTTTTAGTGTGGTAGCATTTTGCTTTTTTATTGTACGAATTCCGCAGATTTTTCCATTTTATATTTTCTTTTTAAGGTAGTTGTTGCTTTTATTATTTTTTATGTACATTCCATAAAACATTCCTCAAGTGCTTTAATCCACAAGCAGCACATGCACTTTTGACGCCACTGTCTTTTGTTATTGATGCTTATGCATGGACTGCTTTGCATCTTTTGTAAAATAAAGTCAGATTATTATTAGGACATAATTTAAATGGAACTATTACACTGTTATTGCACAACGAGTAAACATGATGGTACTATTATATAACATTGTGTTGAATAAATATTGTGCATAAACGTCATGTGCGTTTGAAGCGCACTCCTGTGTCCGTCCACAGGGGGGCGCTGTTATTTCGTCTCAAGTCAAATAAAATGTTTAGTCCTAATGTGTTCATATCGTCACTGACCGGACACCGGGCGCACCGGACGGTCTGTCAGGGCTCACGGAGAGGGGGAGCGATGTCGCGGTGTAGTGGGACAGACAGGCGGCCACACGGAGCTGTGAGCGCGGAGACAGTGGAGTGACAGCCTCAGTCTGCAGCAGATCAACATCGGGAAACGAACGCCGGGAAACGACGTGCAGCCGACTGATCGTTCCGGAGGTTTTTGATAAAAGCAGAGTCTGTTTGGGGGCCTGAAAAGATGTCGGATAAAACAAGTTGAACCAGGAGCCAGGACCGCGGGACAAATCCTTCCGGTGGAGGTGCAGGTGAGTGCACGGCTCTGCTCTGAACATAACCAGAAAACGAGACGTGTGCGTGCTGTCATGGATCTGTAACAACATTATTACCATGTATAAGACATTGTTGGGCTTCACTTTATTGCCATTTATTCATCCTTGTGAAGAGACGGAGCCTTCTTGTTTTTCTGTCATCTTGTCTTAAAGCATAAAATGTTCTTGTTCAATAGAAATACATTAGCTTACAAAGGCTGGAAAAGACCAGAAATAGTAGTAAAAAGTACTAGTAGTGATTATTATTATTATTATTATTATTATTATTATTATTATTATTATCATCATCATCATCACTATCACTTAAGTGGTGTCCATTCATATTCATTATGTTTAAATACTTAATATTTTGGGTGGAGCTTGAGTTTATTTGCTGATAGTCATGCCTTTTTGGGCAATAGGCTTGTTTGTGCCATCCAAGCTTCATTATGCATAAATGTAATGTCTGTGTTATTGAGAGAAAATGTTGCCCCACGGGATCTGATTATCTGGCCAAAATGATTAGGTTTGCTTTTAATGAATGTTGTTCGGAAGTAGCACTGCAGAAAGAATGAGTCATAGTATTGATTGCTGCTCCCCTCCTGGCTCCTTGCAGGCTTTATTTCCTCCTCTTCACCCCCTCCCCCGGTGCTCTGCTGTGTCTGGCCACCTTATCCAGTCCCACAGTTTATTTTGTACCATCTTCTCATGTGTGTCTGTCTTTGTCCTGCACTACCTTTCCTCATTTGCAGTTAAAACAGCCCAAGTTCAAGGTAGAGAGAGCATGTCAGCGAGCCAAGAGATGCATGCCCTTAACAGCCAAGCTCATTCTGGAAGAAGGAGCCAAGAGAAAGGTGGGAGGGGGGCTTGTCACGTCATAGAGTGTGTGAAATCTATTTTTAGCAGTGTAAACAGAGGAATTCCAGCCCCCTTCTGCATTCAGGCCAATGTGGTAGGAGGAGGCTAGAGACGTAGGAGTGAATGAATGGCACTTATAGTTGTATCTAGCTGTGTCTGTGGCCCTGCTCCATCACTAAACCACCAAGCCACTTCTCCACTTGCACCGTCAAAGCACAAAGACGAGCACATAAATAGACTCCACTACTATTCACAGTCTACCACTTTCTCTTTCTCACTCTGTTACTCACCCATGCACATGTGATGCTCTCTTGTGGAATAACATGCATACAAGTCCCTGCCTTTTCAGTTGGCATGCCTTTGTTTTAAATTTAGATTCATCTTTAACAGACAGGATCATGGTCCCAGCTGCTTCAGAGGTGGTGCAAGACCAAGACAAAAAGATACGGTTACATTATGCTTTAGGGTTGCACTCAACACACAGTCTAATTAACAATACCATGTCTTTGTCCAGATCCAGTGATGCGTTGTGCACACATTAAACATTTACACATTATGCATGGCTATGGATTCTCTTGCCCCCTTTGCTACTCTGCTTCACTTTTATTTAAATGTAATCAGTTTGGAACATAATTAAAGGCAGAATTCAGTCCACATAGTGTCCAGGAGTAAAATTAAGAAATAGAAAAATAGAATTAGATTTGAGTGGTTGTAGCAGAGAACAGAGAATTGCTTTTCAGATTGTAATTGCTATTATATGGAGCGCTTTTCCAAGAACAAGAATAGATTTATCATGAGTGTTAGCATGTGGTTAATCAAATACCTAAATAAATACCTGAAACAATCACACAATTGTACATTTATGGTTATGCTATTATACTTTTTATGATGATGTACTATGTTGCTCATAAAGCTGGAATACAACATTTTATCAATAATTGGCAGAGGTAGCAATAATAATTGACTAAACTATATTAAGAATAAAGTTAAAAATATGTCTAAAAAATAAACAGAGCAGTGGGCAACAGTGTAATCAATATGATTCATTTGCAGAATAACTTTTTCCGTTTATTTTTTATCTCGCCTTTGGATTAAAAAAAAGACCCTCAACAAATTAGATTCATTCGAGAAGCCTCCCTCGTAACCTTACTGGTATCCCGCTGCTGTTGGCTTACCACCCCCATCACATTGCCCCCACCCTTTGCAGCCCAGAGCTAAAAATAGACTGTCCTTTCTCATCATGGAGCGTTCACGTCAGGACCCGGTTCACTCTCATTCGCTGCCCACGCCTCTTTTCATGTTGTGTTTCAGTGACAGCTGGGAACATACAATAAAGCTGTTATTACTGTATTGACAGTCTTTACAAACAGAATAACCCACTGCCACTCATATTGAATGAAGTAAGCAGCCTCTCACAATGGAAAGCAGAACATGCCAAAACAGCTGTGTTAAGCACAATTCACGTGAAGGTGTCACTTTACTCATGTTATTGAGGAAATGAATCATTAGCTTTTCCCCAAGTAATACTTATATATTTGAAATCACGTCACAGCTCTTGTTATTCTAAATGTGGGTCCTTCTGCCACATCTGTGGATAATAGATTGTAATATATTGTGAAGTCTGGAAAATGAGTGTTAATTTGTGTTAAAATGAGCTAGGGCTGTTCAATTGATCAAATCTTAATTCAGTCAAGATCTAATTGTTTCAAATAGTCAGTGATAGTCTTTTTTAACCAAGAGGTTAACAGACAGTCCTCTGTCACCAAACATGTGGTTTGGAGTAGAGTTCAGACAAAAATTAATTTCTCTTGTATTAAATGGCACTGGTTTTGTTATGTTCATGACATAAATATGTTATTATAATTGTATTTGTTGTAGGACAAAATCAAATTGAAAAATGTGATTATATGAGATGAATTTAAGCCTCACATTGACAGGATCGTCTTAAAGGAGCCATTATTGTCTGAAAATGGACCCTGTTGTGCCTTGATTGATTGTGGTGTGTTTTTGTTTTAAATATAGACACTCTGTACACTGAGAATGCCAGCAGGCTCCTGTTCAGTGCCAGTGTCACATCTTTGCAAATACCACCAGCCTCACTACAACCTGTGACGGTGTCTGCTGTTTGACATGTGCAGAATTTTTGAGCGGCATCACGGGTGCAGGGAGCTGGCCTTGACAAGATCACAAATTAACAGTGCACACTGGAGCAGATGTTTGGAGCTGTGTGTGGTACAAACGAGTGGAGACTTAATTCTGTTATAGCTGTGCTCTGCTGATGATCAGGCAGAGTGTGTCTGCTGTGGGCTGGGCAGCCATCAACAAGTCATTTCATTTGGAGGATGTACTGTACATACACGCCGATAATACTCAGAGCTTAGGGCGGAGGGACAGCACGCAACTATAGCTCATTCAGATTCTCCTGCCCCACTGACAGCTGATGTAATCCACATGAAACTTGCCCATTTATGAATATTTTAAATGCCTTTACTTTTTTTATCTAAGTAAAAAACACCTAAACATTGGACACTAAATCTTGGCTGAAATGGAGCTTGAGTGGCATAGCATGAAATCCTCTTATGCTTAGCTGAGATCGTTCAAATCCACCTGCACTGTATAAAAAGGGTGCAACATGTGTATGGATGTACAGTATAGGCCTAGTTCTTTTCATTTTCCATATTGTGTGCAGCATTTAAACAGTGGAGTTTTGAGTTAGGTTACCTACATGAAATTTATGAAGCTTAAAATATGGCAAATGCATCTGTCAAAAATATGAATATGAATATGAATATTATTTTTTAGATGATTTTCTACTCAAATGTGTGGCCTGGGTGGAGAGGCTCAGCTGGCTCATTTAAATGTGGTGGGCAAAAAGCAAAACACAGACTAAAGGGAGCACTGGTCACGACACCTGACAAAGAGATGAATAATAATCAGAGCAGGTGATCTGGGGCTCAGTGGATGGTGATTCATGTTTTCCTTGTGACTATACAGTATGCCTTCGCTTCCCTGCAGTCTGGCGTCTAGGACTTTATTTGTAGTAACGTCATAGTATCTACTGCATTAACATCAGTAGGTTTGTATATAAACCTACTGGTATCTGGTTCCTGTTAATGAAAAATAACCAAGGGCTGGAACAGAGAAAGACGGAGAAGACGATCAATCTAGTGGGCTGCACCAGTGACTTGCTGCATCACAACATGTCCTGCGAATCAGGCTGCAGCCTCATCCGTCTCCATGGTGACAAAGCTTCCTCAGTACAGAGGAGGAGGAGACAGGGAGCAAGAAGAGAAAATATGGAAAGAGATGCCTGCTGGTAGAAGCGAGGTAAAGCCACGGGGGTCGAATCAATATCTTCTCCAATTTCGCAGTAAGGTTTTAAGCACCCTGGCACTGGTTCATTTAAAAGAGGCCAGCAAGGTGTTTTTTTGAGAAGGCACGCAGAGGAGACATGGAGGATGCTAGGGAAGGTGCATGGACTGCAAATGCGGGAGAACAATCTGCAGTGACAGTTCCTGAGCCTGGTGCATGGGCTGGGTGGTTGTGCTGAGCTCTTGTCATCTGTCAGGTAAACACCCTTTCTGTCAAACATGGGAGCATCCTTTAGAAAAACGCAACATGATGGAAATGAAGGAATACAGCGGCTAGATTTAACTGCTCGAAAAAGAAGTGGCGTTACAGATGGAGGGCTGATGGGATCTGCAGGTGGTTCGTACACGACAGGAGCCTTCGTGTGGTTCATTAAGTGTATAAATCTGTGTGTTAGCTTTAAATGGAGAACTAAGACTAACTGATTTATGATGGTTACACAGTGACTAATATATGAACCATACGCTTCACCATATTTAATTATTTCCATGCTGTTGATTATAAAACTACACTGACACTGCAAATGCCAGCTCAAATAGGCCTACACTAATGCTCAGCTATGTCACCCTACTTTTGTTAAAATACATATTTTTTAACGCCTTTGACTTTTGAGTCTATTATTTTAGTTTTCAGCAGTTAACCAGGTCCTGTCAAGAACAGGCAGAATATGACACCGTTACTATCATTGCTCTTTGATAAATAATATGGTATGATCAAAAGGCTTGTAACATGTAAGATTTTTAAATAGCTACTGCTGTTGTATAACATTCTTAAATAAGGGAAGGATTTATGATTACTTATATGTTATAAATCTGATCGAGCACTCATAAAGAGGAAGATTTAATTTTAAAAAAACCCACATTATAACTGTCTCTGGAGGAAGTCTCAAAAAAATCCTGCTGACTGCATCCCCCTGATGTCAGGTGGTTTATTTCTGTTCTGCCCACATTTATCAGGATGTTATATTTGTGTCAGAGCTGCTGTCCTATTAGTGTCACAGAGCTTTGTTTTTGTCACTTTAATAATAGGCTCCATTGACAATATCCCACTTTGGATCTTTCTTTACAACTGTAGCTTTTTGGACACTACAACCTAAATTGGATTTTTTTAGTGTGAACCACAAATTTTCATGAAACCATGAGGCAGCTTTCAATTTCAAGTGTTTCTGAAAGCTTCACATTGTGCTTCTAAGACTTTGATTCCCCTTTTTATCCAAAGTTGTTGGTTGTGTTTGTATATTTTAGTGGTAGAAATAGCAGTGATACAGACTCTTTAAATCTACTATTTTAACACGTCTACCAGGAAGGCTTCCTTATTGTGTCTTTTTTGTTGGGAATTGGCTTATTTTATTCTCATGATGTGAATTATATGTTTTGTTCAGTATGTGTAACCAGAACAAGCTGGAGTGTAGCAGGAGAAGGTGAATGTTTTGGTTTTGAGTGCTGATCTTATAAAAGCTTCACTAAAACCTGTGGCTTAAGTGGCTGAAGGCCATGCATTTTGAATGTACTGGATAGCACACACTTTTGTTATAGACACGGGAATATGATACCCATTCTTATATTCTTAAAACTGTCTCTCTCTTAATTATATCAATGGGCATGCTGGCTTGTGTTATAATTTAATTTGGTGCAGATAGTAACACAGGTAACACACACCTTAGCCCCATTGCACATAACATTTGTGGCCATCTCTTACCAACTTTGATGTAAATTTAAAAAAAAGAAAGAAAGAACACATTCATACATATTCCAATAACATTTTCAAGTAATGCAGTTATTGTAAAATTCATAATTTAGATTTTTCAGCAGTTCAGTTTAGTTTAGTTATTTTGTTTTAAAATTCAGATTCTTTTCACTTCTGTTTAACTTGTCAAGAAGCATTTAACATTTCAGAGGAAACTGAAAACTGAACTGCTTAACTAATACAGGAAGTATGCATTTAAGAACACATTTGTAGAAGTGTGAACTGCAGGGTTTCCAGGTTTAGATACATGTACAAGATATTTTGCTGTTTAGAGGAAATTATGTTCCTTTAATTATTGCAGACTTGATTTGAGAACAAATCTCTCAGACCTTTTTTGGATGTCTAGGTTCATTCCAGTGTGACACAATTTGACTTGCACAGTGTTTTATTGCAATCACTCTTAAGTCATTGTGCCTCTTATTAAGTCACTGCTGTCATGTGAGCCCAGTCTGGGGTCAGTTGTTGCTCCCAAGAGAAATGTCACTTTAACACGTTTATCTTTGCATTAAAGTAGTTGATTTCATTCATGAGGTGACAGTGTACTATCAATAAGCGTAGGTGTGCAGACTGTCAGAGCAGGGATTTAGGTTGGCGGAGGATTTGAGCGAGGCCAGTGGATTACCTGGTAATAGATCGAGTGGGCTAGAGGACATACACAGGAAGTGTTGTCTTGGACGTGGGTCAGAAAAGGAGGGGTTAATCCTTGAAGCAACGTTTTCCACTGTGATTCATTCATTCTGTTGGAAGCTAACCGTTAAAAACCCACTGTTGTGTCATCTTTTAGGTGTGGACACCAATGACTCCTGTCCATCTTTTTGACCATGTTTGTCGGGTTTTGAATTGAACCATCAGGCTCCTCTTCTACTCCTCCCAGTGTGGATCCAAACATAAAGACAAACCATGCTGATAAAGGAGTATCGCATCCCCATGCCCATGAGTGTGGAGGAGTACCGCATCGCGCAGCTCTACATGATCCAGGTAGGTGGTTTTATTCTTATAATGTCATACTTGGGATAATTTGTGCAGGATGTACGTTTGGTTGGAAGGTTTGTATGGATGCGGCTAGGTCACGAGTTGGTAGTGTCATAGTGTACGAGAACAAGAGGACCAGAGAAAGGGTCAGTGATCCTGTGTTGTTCTGCAAGCCAGCTGCTGCTCCATATGCCATGTGGATTATATTTGATTTCATAACAGTTGTTTCCAAGCAGAAACAGCCTTCTATCTGCTGTTGTTATGTGTTTTGGAAGTTCAAATGAGCAGTTTGTTTGCTTGAGGTTACTGTTAAAATATTATGGCATTTGACAGGAGCATATATCTCAACATAGACCACCAGAACAAAAGTATGTGTATTTCACTCTAGTGCAAGTTTTCATCAATTGATTCTAACATTACAAATGCTTTAAAGAGCGGCATAATGTATTTGTATCACGCTGACAGATCATTTGCCTGGCAAATCCAGAATGATCTCTGTATTTTTATACAGACTGATGCGGTGACCAGTCTCACATCTTTGTAAAGTATTGAAGAAGTGTGTACTCTGGATCCCAGGCAAACAGATAATGATATCCACCAAAATAGTTTTTAAATACTTTTAGCAGTATAGCTTGCAGTTCATTAGAGCAGCAGCACATATCCAGTGTCATGTGATTTGTCTGTTCAGCTTTTCAGTGTCACTGCCATCAATGCCAAAGCTGCCATTATCTTTTGTCTCTGTTGTGAAAATGGCGCAGAGCTGATCAATTTAGATGTTAACATAATAATCATGATTACTTAAATCATAACTGCAATTCTGATTATTCAGACTATTATTTTGTTAGAGGGAAGGCATGATCTCACAAATAAACTGTTGTTAATGTACTCTACAAGCTAAAATGTACAATCCATGAACAACTTTTCCACTCAAGGAAAAGTGTGCAGTGAGTTGAGAGTTAATGTTAAAAATATTGATTAGTAGATGTTTTTTTAACTGATTTGAGCAATAAGAAATATGATTATTTGCACTGACCCCTAATCAGAAGCCAAACATTTAACCTCATGTTACTTGCATTGCAAAATCATTCACTTTTTTATTTCTATGACCGCCTGACCTTAAATGAAAAGCATAGACCAGCGAGGTGATCCACCTTTTAGTGAGACTGTAGTTTTGAGGAGTGCAACCCAGATAGATGCTAACCTTGTGGTATCACATAAATTATTCAGGGCCAGTGCAGCCCAGGAGGAACAGGGTCCTCAGAGGAATCAGGCACATTACCATTTAACACGAGCAGATAACACTATTCCAAGCAAACCCTTCTTATGATTTCATATTGAGTACATTTTAATGGTTTTAGTTTTCGCTACTTGGATAAGAATGATATTTTTTGTACACATTTTTTCCTACAAGTGTTGCTCACAGTTTCCCCAAGGAATACTATTTCTGCTTGGACACTATCCATCCATTTTCTTCTGCTTTATCCGGAGCCAGGTCGTAGAGGCATGGAGGCAGCACCCAGTGGGGCGGGCCCGGAACACCTCTCTAGGGAGGCATCCAGGAGGCATTTGGAACAGATGCCTCCTGAATGCCACCTCAGCTGGTGCCTCTCTCTGTGGAGGAGCAGCAGCTCTACTCTGGGCTCCTTCCGTGTGACCGAGCTCCTCACCCGGTCGAAATACATTTTGACCACTTCTATCCGCGATCTTGTCCTTTTGGTCATTACCCAGAGCTCATGACCATAGGTGAGGAAGGAATATAGACTGACCAGTAAAGAGAGCCTTTTGACTCAGCTCTTCACCACAACAGTGTGATACAGCGATCACAACCTCATCTGCAAACAGCAGAGATGTGATCCTGTGGTCCCCAAACCGGACCCCCTCTGGCCCCTGACTGTGGCTACAAATTCTGTTCATAAAAACAATGAACAGAACCGGTGACAGCCCCGGACCTCGTGCCCCAAGAGCACCCCCAGAGTACACCCCGAGGTACACGGTCGAGTACCATCTCCAGATCCACAAAGCACATGTGGACTGGTTGGGCAAGCTCCCATGAGCCCTCGAGCACCTGATAAAGAGTATAGAGGTGGTCCAGTGTTCTGTGACCGGGATGAAAACCACACTGCTCCTCCTGAATCCAAGGTTCAACTATCAATCGGATTCTCCTCTCCAGTACCCTGAATTAGACCTTACTGCGGAGGCTGAGGTGTGATTCCCCTGTAGTTAGAACTCACCCTCCGATCCCCCTTCTTAAATAGAGGGACCACCACCTTAGTCTGCCACTGTCCCTGACCGCCACGTGATGTTGCAGAGGCGTGTCAACCAAGACAGATCCAACCAAGACCTCATCCACCCCTGGAGCCTTGCCACCGAGGAGCTTGCCAGCCAATTCAGTCTCCAGTCAATGCACTGTCTAGTACACCCCCCAGGAACTCTAAGAAGACCGGGTACTCTCCACTCCGTGACACTCTCGTTCACTGGGATGAACTCCAACATGTCATCCACACTAGCTTTCCGCCACTCCCTGTGGGCAACGCCAGAGAAGTGGAGGTCCAACCCCCCTTGAGGAGTTGGACGTTCCAACCCAGATGCTGTGTCTGTGAACTGGGTCATTGAGACACCCATCCTCACCTGCTGCTCAGTCCTCTTTACACCTATGAACATTTCTGGTGGTGAGCCCAAAAGGAGGGCCCACGTCACTCTGTGGGCAAAGGTCTGGCCAGCAGGTTCTTACATTCAAGCTCCAACCCCAGGCCCGGCTCCAGGGTCTAGTTCCTGTTTGCAATGTGAGACCCTACCATAGGGGCATAATGTCCCGGGCAACATAGTTCATAAGATCCTTCAGGTACGCAAACTCCCCACCACAATAAGGGGGCAGTTCAAGGTGAAAATACAAAAAATAAAAAAACAAGAAAATAAAAAATAATCAAAAAATAATACAAATCTGAAGATTATGTTAGAGACACACTGATAGACTCATAGAAAGCAGGTTTAGTAAAAGTAAGAGCCTGAAACAGATCCACTAATGCTTGACTATGCTATGTTTCCTACATATCAGTAACATGTTGTTCCCAAACAAACATTTTCATATTTTTTTCTTGACTATGCTAGATGAACAGTCTTTAGAGTGTGTTTTTTTGTGAAATTATGTGATGATTTCTGACACACGGATGGCAAGTTTCAGAAGAAATTTTAGTGTTAACAATGCTGAAAGTGTGTCCAAATTCTATCTCTTTAGGTCAGACTTTGACCTAATCAAGGAGCAATAATGTGAGTAATGCTTTTGCACAATTGTATCTTTGTATATTGTAAAATAAAGAACACAGTGGATAAAGTCTAAAAGTAGCTTTGATTTCAATTGATTTTTTGCTTGTTTTTTTCTGACTCCTTAAAAGTGAAGTGCTCTCCTCAGCAGCATACACAGCAGCATCCTCTGTGCACAAATGTATTGAGTTGACATAGAAAAATCGAATGTTATTCCCATGAGACTGACCTACTGTAGTTAGGTTGCTGACAGCGGGACTGCACATAGACAGTTTGATTATTTTAAACCTGATGGAATATGTTGCTTTAGCAGACAAGAGCTTCCAATTGCATTTTGTTGAAGCTATCATGAAGCAAGGTGAACTACATATACTTAAGATGCTCTAGTTGGTACTTGACTTCATCTTCTATGGCTGTGGAGTCTGGGACATTTGCACTAAAACCAATCTCTGCTCAGTACCACTGCAGAACAGATGCAGACTTGTGGAGGGTGATTTGAGGCTCTTAGCTCCTCACCTAAATTACATTACCTGCTTGATTACAGACATTTTCTAGCTGTTTGCCTCCCTTGACCGTCATTACAGATATCAGCTCCCTCAAGTAGTGCTGAGAGGGCCTCTGTGTTTGATCTTAAGTCTCATTCTTGACCTGGAGCATCCCACACTTGCTGTTAATAATGATCAGGCTCATCTGTATTCACATGGCTCTGTTCCTTGACCTCTAGTCCATTGCAGTAAAAGGAATAAAACAGCTTTTCAATCAGCTCTTAGCAAACAGGAGAAAGGGTTCATTGTCATTTTATTCACACTGATCTCTGTACCAACTGCTCCAACAACATGCAAACCCAGTGTATAAAAAGTAGTCACACGACATCACAACATCCCTCCAAGTAAATAATTAACAAAAGATCCAGGAACTTTGGGTAGCTAATCCCTAACAAACAATAATACGGTTCAACATTTATGGATAAGTTTGGTTATTTCTTCCAAAAACAATAAATCTCCCACACAGTTATATAGTACCCTGCCCTCCATCATGACATCACAAAATTGTACAACATGAATGCAACGTCTGTATGATTTTCCATCTGGACTGAGCTGTTCAAAATTAAATCAATATGACCAAAAGGAAAATTGGGAAAATCTAGTCCCTTGAGTATGTTCATAAATTGATGAATAAATGGGACTTGGCTTATTCTAATCTACTCTTATTACATGGCACGTTGGATAATCTTATAGTGTTATGGTTGGTGTCATGCCTTAAATAATATAATCCTGGTTTTGGTTGTGGGAGTTATAATATATGGGTTCATCCAGTTATTGTCCCTAGGGTTTCTTCTTATTTTTTCTATCAAAGGGGTCTTATATGAGCCTCTTACCCTTGGCACCAAACAAGTCTATTTATGGGCCTGCTTATTAGTAGATAATTTGTGACTGCTAAATTTAGGAAATGTTAAATAATAAATGTTACTGAATTTTTTTGCTCCACTCAACCATGAATAGCTCATTACACAGTCATAGTATGTTTACAAACTGATATCATCCAGCAGCTGTGAGCTTAGACAGAGCAGACTCTTAAAGGATTTGTAAAGTAACCATCTGTTGCAAAGTGGAGGAGAAAATTAGATACTGAGTTGAAAGTGAAATTACGGTATCACTTCTGATACTCGGAAAAGAAACACAAACATTTTTGAGGCTGTTGTGTGATCCATTATTTTGGAAATAACTGAAGAGTGCATTGTAAGACCAAATAGACTTTCTTAGACTTTATTTTGCTATAACCATGATGTAGCTATAACCCATCGCAAATTCTTGTCTTGTTGTGTTTTTACAGAAAAAGAGCAGAGAGGAGAGCTGCGGTGAAGGCAGTGGTGTGGAAATCCTAGAGAACAAGCCTTATGAGGATGGGCCCGGAGGTTCGGGTCAGTACACACACAAGGTCTATCACATCGGCAAGCACATCCCCTCCTGGTTCTGTGCCATCTTGCCTCAGGCGGCCCTTCGAGTGGAGGAGGAGTCGTGGAACGCTTATCCATACACACGCACACGGTGAGAGCCCAACAGTTACTTATAAAATACATTCATTTCATATGATCATCACCCAATAAAACGTCCTTGAGCTACTATTTAATTAACATTACGTTGTAATTACATACTTTAGGAAACATTGACCTTGTGGATAATTATTTATGGGTATATGTGCATATGTGTTTATATGCATGTGTAAGCATACATATAAAGTACTATCTCTTTCCACTTGTTTTCATAGAGCATAAAAGTAGGTGGTACTCTTTTAAAAGTGCAACTCTTTTTTGTATTATTTGGATATTACTGTTGTATTATTACTGAAAACAAAAGTGCAAAATAATAATTATTACTGCAAAAACTAGTATAACTCAATGCTTTGAGTAAACGGAAATGGTCGGCAGACACGTGTAAAACTATTTCTGGTATTACATTCCATTATTACAATAACCTAGCTAAAATCGTTTTTTTAATTTCACTTAGCAATTTATTTTTTGATTTTCAGATACACATGTCCGTTTGTGGAGAAATTTTCAATAGACATAGAAACATATTACAAACCTGACACAGGAAATCAAGTGGACGTCTTCAATCTGTCCTCTGCTGAGAAAAGAGTAAGGACAATAGGTAAGTTTAAACATCACCAAAAACATACACAAACAGTAAGACAATGCACTTTCTTATGACGTATGTGTGCTTTAACAAATGCTTCCCTTTGTTTCCTTTTGAACAGATCCCATAGACATAGTGAAGGACTATATTGCCCCACATGAGTACTTAGTGGAAGAGGACCCTAAACTCTATCAGTCACTCAAGACCAAGCGGGGGCCACTATCCGAGGACTGGATTGAAGAAATCAACCAAAATCCAGGCCAGAACCCAGTCATGTGTGCCTACAAGCTCTGCAAAGTGGAATTCAGATACTGGGGCATGCAGTCCAAGATTGAGCGCTTTATACATGATGTTGGTAAGTGTTTTAGATATAAAAATTCTTTATAATTGCTGTTAATATATCTTTCTATAATTTGTAACTAATTATTTTTAATGAAAAGTGATGAGCTTATGAGAGATGAACCAGTGAGAAATCAGAACATGTTTAACGGTTGAGAGCTGTGTTTTAGGGATAATAGAGCCTGTAGATCAGACAGATAAAACTGCAGGCTGGCTCCATTTCCTGCCACTTTGGGCTTTATTGCTCTAATTTGAGTTCACTGCCTCTTTCAAAGCCTTTTTCCTTATTTACTTCTTTTTCTAGTTCATCATTGTGTATGTGCCATTTGATGAAACCTGTTGTTCGTCTGCGTTCGTCAGGTCTGCGTAGAGTGATGGTGCGGGCCCACAGACAGGCGTGGTGCTGGCAGGATGAATGGTATGGACTGACCATAGAGGACATCAGGCTGTTAGAACTGGAGACCCAGCTGGCCTTAGCTAAAAAGATGGGCCAATATAGCCTGAATGAGGAGGGAGGAGGAGAGACAAATGGCTCTTCTCTAACTCCAGACCAGGAGCAAGGAGCAGGGACAACGGGACCATCCTCTGAAAATGAGGGAGGTGCAACTAAAATGGTGGAATCACTGGAAACAAGAGGAGAACTCACTAAACAGTGGTCGACGTCTTCCAGGTCCTCCAACCGCTCGTCCAAGAGAGGAGGTTTGTGTTATATTCCTCAAAGAAAACACAATTTCTTTGTTGTTTAATAGAGACAGTCTCAAAAGTTCTATAAGATATATTATTTATTATTTAGAGATGAAAAATTCTAATCCCATGTACATACTGTGTATGTACTGTATCACTTTTCTTAACGCAGGAAGTCCCTCACACCAAAGCATATCTGAATGGAGGATGCAAAGCATTGCTCGTGACTCAGAGGACAGCACAGATGACGAGTTTTTTGATGCACATGGTAAATCTCAATGAGTTTAGTAACGAGCACAGTGTACAATACTTTTTACTTCAGTTAAATATTGATATTAATCATTTACTGTATGTTTTACAAAGCAGTATATTTGAAATTAAATTTAATTCACAAATCATGTTAAGAGGCACACCAGCTCAAGTATAACACAATTTTATCTTTTCATCCCCCCTATTTATCCTTTTTTTTTATCATACAGAAGACTTCTCTGACAATGAAGAAATATTTCCCAAGGAGATTACAAAGTGGAGCTCAAATGACCTGATGGATAAAATGGAAACAATAGAGGTGGATGAAGCACAAGGTGGGCACCTCACTTAGTAGGTAAGCTGTAATGTAATTGTTGGTGATTTAATGTTGTCTTCTTTTGTCCACATAGAAACCTTGTATCAGGATTCACAAGGGGAGTATTCTGTCCTAAGTAATGAGGAGACACATATAGATGTATGTTTTATTTTGATATTATATTGATTCATTAAAATATGACGAATCTATAAAATGTCTTATTTTTGCATCATCCAGGACTGTTCATCTCAACAGTGTCTTCAGGCATCCAAGATTCATGTCCTCGTTTTGGTCCTTCATGGGGGAAACATTCTGGATACTGGCTCTGGTAAGATTAATGACACATTTTTTTAACCAGATACCTTTTACAATTCGAAACATATTGCAAAAAATATATTATGGTCAATTCTCAGGGGACCAGAACAGTAAACAAGGAGATGTCAACACTTTGAGTGCAGCTTTTGACACTGTCATGAGGGTTCATTACCCCACAGCACTGGGCCGTATTGCCATTCGGGCAGTTCCATGCCCTGCGATTTGTGTGGAGGCATTCTCTCTTGTCTCAAAGTAAGGAAATATTTCTGGCTGATTTTGTGATGGTCGTTTCTGTGGTTTATTGTTAAGTTATTTTGTTTGTTTGTCAGCCTTAGCCCCTACAGCTATGATGAATCCTGTCTATCCAGTAGTCAGGACCATATACCACTGGCTGCACTGCCCCTGCTGGCGACGTCGGCCCCCCAGTACCAGGACACTGTAGCTACAGTGATCTTGCGAGCCAACCAGGTGTACAGTGACTTCATCAAGTCTTTAGAAGGGGCTCCATTTACTGGACAAGTGAGTAACAGTAACACAGCGAAATGGTCATGCATGAGTGCTTATGTTGTCTTTTCATGAACGTATATCTTGTCTGTTTGGCAGGTTTGTGTTATTGGGGATTGTGTTGGCGGGATCTTGGGCTTTGACGCTCTCTGCAGTAGCTCAATAGTTGTCTCTGAAAGCCAGAACAGCAGCAGACGAGGCAGTACCATCAGTGTGCAGGTAAGAATATCTCTATCTTAATTAAGGATTTTATGAACAAACCATTAATTGATGTCTGTCTTACAGGATACAGACCTCTTGTCCCCAGGTATTGTGATAAACAGCATCTCGCCATCTTCACCAACACTGGAAGGAAGTCGACATCTCAGCAGAAGCAATATTGACATTCCTCGAAGCTCAGGGCAAGATGATCCCAAGAAACAGCTCCCTCGCAAACGCAGTGACTCCTCCACATATGAAATTGACACCATCAAGCACCACCAGGCTTTTCTTTCCAGGTTAGGCCGCCGGAAATAAACGTTTCAAATTCACATCTGCGAAGACCTCTAAGTCTGTGTTTGTGTGTGAGCAGCCTTCACTCCAGTGTTCTCCATGGGGACACGGGATCACGACGCTCCAGCAACAGCACTATGCTGGAGGGAGGCTCTCTGGGGAAGTTTGACTTTGAGGTGACAGACTTCTTCCTGTTTGGATCTCCTCTAGGACTGGTGCTTGCATTGAGGAAGACTGTGGTGCCCTCATTAGATGGTATGGATATGTTTAGTTTTGTTTTACTAATAGTGAAAGAGTCTAATCAGTAGTAGTAGAGGAAAAAAGAAGGAGTAAGTCTCATCTTTTGCCATTTTGAGTTCAGCCCCATACACTGCGGAATATATTTAGTAGAATAACTTTGTCTGGATGAAGTTGAAGTTAATAGAAATGCATTATAGCAGGTGTCATAGTTTAGGGGGTGGGTTTGTGATCTCAGATGCTCAACTATTTTCAAGATTTACAACAGAAATAAAAATAACTCTGAAACACAGAGATCACAAAAAAGTTAAAGTCTTCTGGCATGACAATGTGTTGTCACCGCTGTTCAATTCAACATCTGTATAATTTAGGCAAAATAATGGTTTCAAATAAATGTTCTCAAATTATAGTTATAAAAAGTCAACAAAAAGTCTCACCAGAGCTTTAAGCAGTGGTTCTCAAACAAGATATTTGGTTGTCATTAGGCCTAAAATGTGAAGACAAAATATACTGCGTTCCAAATTATTATGCAAACATTTTTCTCTGATTTTGCCAAATTGTCAATATAAATGACTCATCATAATTTTCAAGTCATCAACCTTTAAAGTACAATTTGAATGTTATTGAACAAACCTCCCTATGATAACAGTATTTAAAAATAAAAACTTAAAATGCACTGTTTCAAATGCATGAGGTTCAAACCATGTTATTGCTGTAAACAACTGAAAATGTGTATTTTTCAATTAGAAGCATGACTATATTACTAAAATTTCTAAAAGAACTATTTCAATCAAAACATTTGAACAGGTCAAGTTACATTTTAACATAGGACCCCTTATTTGATAGGAGCTTCACAATTCTTGCATCCATTGAACTTGTGAGTTTGTGGAGAGTTTCTGTTTGAATTTCTTTGCAGGATGTCAGAATAGCCTCACAGAGCTGCTGTTTGGATGTGAACTCCCTCCCACCCTCATAGATCTTTCGCTTGAGGATGCTCCAAAGGTTCTCTATAGGGTTGAGATCAGGGGAGGATGGGGGCCACACCATGAGTTTCTCTTCTTTTATGCCCATAGCAGTCAATGATGTAGAGGTATTTCTTGCAGCGTGAGATGGTGCATTGTCACGCATGAAGATGATTTTGCTATGGAAAGCACGGTTCTCCTTTTTGTACCATGGGAAAATGTGGTCAGTCAGAAACTCCACATACTTTACAGAGGTCATTTTCACACCTTCAGGGACCCTAAAGGGGCCAACTATCTCTCTACCCATGATTCCGAACCAAAACATGACTCTGCCACCTCCTTGCTGACGTTGCAGCCTTCCTGGGACATGGTGGCCGTCCATCTACCATCCAACGCTCCATCCATCTGGACCATCCAGGGTTGCATGGCACTCATCAGTGAACAAGACTGTTTGAAAATTACTCTTCATGTATTTCTGGGCCCACTAGGGCCGTTTCTGCTTGTGAGCATTGATTAAGGGTGGCCGATTAGAAGGTTTATGCATAACTGCCTCTGGAGGATCCTACATCTTGATGTTCGTGGGACTCCAGAGGCACCAGCAGCTTCAGATACCTGTTGGCTGCTTTGCAATGGCATTTTAGCAGCTACTTCCTTAATCCGATGTATTTGTCTGGCAGAAACCTTCCTCATTGTCCCTTTATCTGCATGAATCCATGTGTGCTCTGAATCAGCTTAAGTTTTTGTGAAATATCTAAGGTTTTTATACCTTGTCCAAGGCATTCAACTATTTCACACTTTTCGGCACTAGAGAGATTGTTTTTCTTTCCCATATTGCTTGAAAATGGTGGTCTGTTTAATAATGTGGAATGTCCTTAAGTAGTTTTTCCTTTAATTGAACTTACCTGGCAAACTAATTGGCAACAGGTGTCTGAGATTAATTTCACTGACCCAAAGAGCCCTGAGACACAATCCATGTGTTTCACTGAAAAACAAAAATTTGACCTTTATGACACTTAAACACAATTTGCATAATAATTTGAAACGCGGTGTAAATATTTGTATTGTGTTCATGCCTCTGTCTAGTGTCAGCCCTGCGCCCTGCCTGTCAGCAGGTTTATAACCTGTTTCATCCTGCTGACCCCTCTGCATCGCGGCTGGAGCCCCTCCTGGATAAGCGCTTTTACCTGCTCCCACCCTTTAACATCCCACGATATCAGCGTTTTCCACTGGGGGATGGTCATTCAGCACTGCTTGGTGAGGTTTCCATTGTAAACTAATTGATGTAACCATAATCTGTGTAACATTGTGTAGTATCTCATATTGACTCTTATCTTATTTGGCACATTTTCTCCTGGTTCACTGCACCTGCAGCTGAAACAGTGCAGAGTAATCCACAGCTTCTGATGGATTCTGGGAGTGGAGTCGCCAACCGCCTCCAGGATGGAGCCATCACTGAGACCTCTATTCCAGTGCCTGTGCTAAACTGGCAGGTCACACAGCCCCCAATAGACTGTGAGTACTGTGTGGAGTAACCTTGTGATTCATATATTTTGCTGTGTAAGTGTAACACAAAAAACAAATTTGAATCACCATTTTAAATTACAAATAACTTTTTTGTTTGTTCTTTTTAGTGGATTTGCTTCATTCTCACTCATACTCTGATGGCCCGTGCCCATCCCCTGGGGTGCCACACCTGCGTTGCACCCGTAGAGCCAGTGAGGCCAGCATTGCTAGTCAGGTGTCAGGCTTAGCTGACTCATATACTGCATCCAACATTGCCACAAGTAAGTTGGCCCCTGCCCTGATTTGTTGACTAAAGCAGGTTGTGTAGGACTGTACATTTACATGTCAATATTCTCATCTGCCTACTTGAGCAAGCACACTTGAGGTAAGCCAGTCTAAAAGGTCCAGTCTGCTCACCCATCTGGCCCTGCCCTACCATAAAATAATGCGCACACCGTCACCTCGGTTACGCAAGAAAATTGCTCAGGTGTTCCTCAAACACAACGGTGTGGAGTCACAGTCAGGCACGGCGCCTGCCTCGGACCTGACCTCTGACCCTGCTGATGTCACCTGTGACCTGACAGATATCAGCTCCAACCCCCCATCACCAGGTGTACTGAAGAACATAGAGCAAGGTAGCCTTGGAGCTGTAGTAGACATTAGAAAGGCATCCTCTTCTCCTTTGTTTTCAATTACCTGACTGCTCTGATTTAGTTGTCTTATAGCTGACAAACAGCCATTAGATCCTCAATACAAGTGCTATAGCCCTCTTACTCTCTGAGCTATGCACTTTGTGTTCTAAACCAGTTCTGCTCAATATCACTTTATTCTTAGACTAGAATCTAGACTCTAGATTCTAGAGTGTCCTGAGTGTTCTTACTTCTGATCTACATTAGATTCCCTGATTTTCAACTTGTATTGTACCTCATGTAGATATGTTCATTAGTGCTTTTAAATATGTTAATGTGTTTTTGTTTTTGTTTGCCTAGTTGCTTCGCGCTGGTGGGGCAGTAAGAGGATGGACTACGCCCTGTACTGCCCTGATGCACTGACGGCGTTTCCCACAGTGGCCCTGCCTCATCTCTTCCATGCCTCCTACTGGGAGTCAACTGATGTAGTGTCTTTTCTCCTAAGACAGGTAAACACTCAAGACACAATGTGTTTAACCATAATGTGCTGCAATGCTGTCTATTTAATTTGCTAATATTTAATTTACATATTTTAGTACGGTTATGTTACTGTGCTTTTAGGTAATGAGACATGAAAACTCTAGCATTCTGGAGCTTGATGGAAAAGAGGTGTCTGAATTTACTCCTTCAAAACCTCGGGAAAAGTGGCTTCGCAAAAGAACTCATGTTAAGATTCGGGTATGTAGCTTGTTCCAGATAATGTACTGCCTTTACTGACTGTAGGAAATCCAAATCATTGTCTTTTGTTTTCTATATTTAACAGAATGTAACAGCAAACCACAGAGTTAACGATTCTGTATACTCAGACGACGGGCCCCAGATGGTAACAGGACGATTTATGTATGGCCCTCTAGACATGGTTACCCTTACAGGAGAGAAGGTAGCTCATCTATCCAAATATAGAAGTTATAATGATGTTTAGTGTCACATGGGGTCTGTGACAAACACATGAGCACTTGTTATTTTCTGACTGGTAAACTCATGTCTGTATCTTGTAGATTGACATTCACATCATGACCCAGCCTCCATCCGGAGAATGGGTTTATTTTGACACTGAGCTCACCAACAGCAGTGGACGTATCTCTTATGTAATACCTGAGTCCAAGAGACTTGGCATCGGTGTATACCCTGTCAAAATGGTGGTGAGGTAGGTGTTCACTTTCTATTCTGCTACTTGTTAACAGCCATATTCTTGACTCTTCTTCTTTGGCTTTTGTAACAGGGGAGACCACACATTTGCAGACAGCTATCTCACCATCATCCCACGGGGAACAGAGTTTGTCGTATTCAGTATTGATGGATCATTTGCTGCCAGTGTTTCTATAATGGGTAGTGACCCAAAGGTTCGGGCTGGGGCAGTGGATGTGGTGAGGTAAGATGCAGATAAATCATCTCATTATAAACTATCATTATATAATATTATGTCATTATAAGTAATATCAGCATGAGGCAATGCATGATGCTTATCTGTCATAATCATAGTTCATCTGTTTCATGACACTCAAATTGAGAAGTCAATTACATTGACTTCTCAATTTCTTCTGGAAATATTTTTAAAAAGCAACCCATACATTACATTGTACAAACTACCTGAAAAGACATCTATTTAGTTTATAAGACATTGATATAGGAGACACAATGTTACCCCCACAATGTTGGAGGGGCCGATAGCACAGATTGGCAGCCTCGCTTCCGTCAGCCTGCCCTAGGGCAGCTGTGGCTAGAATAGTAGCTTACCATCACCAAGTGTGTGGAAATGAATGAATAATGACTATAGTGTAGCGCTTTGAGAGGCTTTGAAAAGCGCATTACAAGTGTAAGCCATTATTATTATTATTATTATTATTATTGTGCTTAGGCTGCTAATTCACTGCCTTCTTCATCCATCCTGATTCATTTACATTTGTCTTATAAACTAAACAGTTTAAAGATGACATAATAAATACTTTTGGATTAATTATTTAAGTATGTTGTTTTGCAGGTACTGGCAGGATTTGGGGTATCTGATAGTATATGTCACAGGACGTCCCGATATGCAGAAGCAGCGAGTTGTAGCTTGGCTTTCTCAGCATAACTTTCCTCATGGGATTGTATCTTTTTGTGATGGACTGGTTCATGACCCTCTTCGACACAAAGCCAACTTTCTCAAGTCCCTGATCACAGAGGTAAAAAAGGACTTTGCATGTTTTATTTATAAATGTAATTTTGTCTAAGAAACATTCCTCTTTCATCCAGGCCCACATGAGGATCTTTGCAGCATATGGTTCCACCAAGGACATCTCTGTGTACTCTTCTCTTGGGGTCCCACCATCCCACATCTACATAGTCGGCCGACCAACAAAGAAAATGCAGCATCAGTGTCAGGTATGGTTCTCATACTGCACATGAAGTTCACTCTAATATTTCTTAATGGCTTAATATCTTCTTTTGCAGTTTATTTCTGATGGGTACGCCTCTCACCTGTCCCAGCTGGAGTACAATCAGAGGTCTCGACCTGCCAAGTCGGCTAGTACACGCATGGTCCTCCGCAAAGGCAGCTTTGGCTTGAACGCAGCTGGTGGGGACTTTCTGCGCAAACGAAACCACATATTTCGCACCATTTCTTCACAGCCTGGTGGAACAGGGCCAGGCTCGCCCAGCCAGCCAGGCCGTACCGAGAGGACTCAGAGCCAATGTGAAGGGGAGCGAGACCGAGGGGTCAGCACGGCTACTCAAAGGAGCATGAGCATTGCAGCAGGCTGTTGGGGCCGCAGTGGCAGCACCAAGGAGGGCAGCGGGGGTCTATTGGGTCCCAAGTAAGGATTAAGCTCAGATAGTGTTCCATCATGATCCCTGAACAAGAAAGAAAGCCGAATTGTGTTTTCAGAAGATTAAAAGGAGGATGAATAAATCATCCAAAGGGAGTGGATATGTGAGAAAAAGAAAAGACATTTCTGTAGCATGACTCTTTTTAAGAACACAAGTAAAACATTCATTTCCCATTTATTGTAAGCCTTAAACCGATAGAATGGGAACTCCAGTTTCTGCACACAGATGCTATCATGAACTCAGGACATCAGCAGAGCCACTTTTATGAACACTCATAGTGTGTTTAGGGCCAAATCCTTCAGAAGCCAATGCTCACATTTTCTGCAGATATGGTTACTTTTGAGAAACCCCTTCAAAAACCTTTAAAAATAGAACAAACTCAAAAATCTGAAAATGAATGCTTGTTTGAATGATGAGGCACTTTTCTACCAAATTACAACAGATTTATAACAAAATGAGTATATTGTTTGCATTTATGAAAAGTGAACTCTTTGAATTTGGTCACATGACTTCTTTTATGGAATCTGAGCTAATATACAAAGTAGAAATAGTGATGCAAAACACATGTTTACAAGTTGTAGGTTGTTTCCTTGACATGGTCTATTTTATCTCTTAAATGGGCAAACAATAGATATTCCTATAGCAAGAAATATAATTACACTTTAATCAATTCATTACTCACCATGCACCCCATCTCCAAAGATTGCCTATATACTGTATATTTAAATCAGTTCAAATGTCTGTGCTTGAGTCATGATACAGGTGCTTGTGCCTGTTTCACTGAACACTGAGAGACCAACATGATGTTTGACTCGAGGTCCTGATGGCCCTTATATTCAGATGGACAGGAAACAACTCAGACTCTGTACAGTCCACTGCAGTGATCCCTTTACATTCTTGCTTGCAATACCTCTGATCCGTCCAGTGGTGGGTTTTTGTTTGCCGGGTGCTGCTGCTGGGAGACATCCCCTGACTTTTTGCTCTTGAGACAAAAAGGACACAGATATATTCTGAAAGCCAACAGATTTATTTGGAAATGATGGCAGTGGGGCCTTTGCATAGACTTCCTTTACAGATACAGAAGCTCTTTTCATTTTTGACCAAATGATTGACAGGCCAGTTGCTAAAGTGCTGACTTTCAAAGTATAATTGGGTGGGTACTTTTCAGAAGAGGTAGGTAGTATGTGATGTCAGTTTGTCTTTTCTGTATTTCCAGATGAAGAGGCCATCTCACATCTCCAACCTCAAGTCTGTATACAAAGTATAACGACCATGTGTTAAGGGTTTGTGGAGCTTTTGTTTACAATAATTTCACAAGATATAAGATGGAAATCAGTTTCCACCCTTAATGAGCAACCCAAAAACCAAATGCATATTTTATTACTGTAGGCTCAACTTTGTAACCTCATTGATATTTTTTGCACTAGTTTACAGTAAAGTGATACTGTAGTTATTACCATTTCATGTTGCTACACTTAACATATTTGTAGTGCATGGCAATTATTATATTTCAGGGTTTTGTTTTTTGGAGAAATTCAGAAATGTACATTATGTGCGGGCTTGAAAAGGAGGTAAATGTGCCAAAAAAAAGTATACTTTTAGAAGTGAAAATATGTTTAACCTTGTAAGAGGGGCTCAAAAATAAGAATATTTTAATTAATACATTTCTAATTCATGTAATCTTAAAGAAAAAACGGTAAAGTCAAGCCAAGATTGAGCATGTTGCTGCAGTCGTGTCCAAAATACTTGAATGAGCATATGTCAGTATACTTTTGTATTTTGTTTTCATTGTGCTCTTAAAGGAAAGGTCTGAATGCAAAGTTATTGAGCCCCTCTGATTAAGATGAATGTTTGTCCATTTGATGCTGTTCACAAGAAGTGGGCTTTTGTTGTACATAATGTAAAAATGTACATTTTATTGTATGTACGTATGACTAACATGGCTATTTATTTATCTAAGCCCATGATGATACTATGACAATATCAGGTAAATTATATTTGAATTATGTAGCATTTTATTCATCACTGGCAGTAATTAAATCTATGGACCAACTATTTATGTTTTTTATCATTATTTTAGCAGCAGTACTTCATATTGCAGTAATGCAAAACCACAGGACTGAAGTGACCATGTGCAAACCTGGTGATGTCGCTTGATTGTCGTCATGGTGTTCCTAAGCCATACTGTGGAACATTCCAGGCAAATCAATAACATCTCCATGAAGACAAGCAGGTGATACACCACCAAAAAAGATACATAGTGCACATTCAAATCAGTGTCAGAACTAATGGTAATGCATGGTAAGTGAAATCAAACAATACTGCAGCTTCTATCGCCCAGCTGTTGTTTGTAATTCAGCCTTAAATCTCATGACCTATAATATGTACATATACTGTGTATTTATGTGTGTGCTTCTACTGATTTCACTATCAGTAAATAAACAGAGTAGTAGGCATTATGGATTTGCAGGGTTAAGAGCAGCTCTTAAAGATGTTAATTTCATTTAGGCCATTAAAGGTGTATTATTTAAGATGTTTTTATTAAGTTGCCTCATTATTAATTTAGATATTTATTTATCAATATTTCTTAATGACATTGTGGTCAACAAGATCGGCATTAACAACTTAAGGTTTGAAAGGGCTGAGTATGTGCAAGCCAATGAATGCACTGTGGTCAAGTATTCGTTTTCTGAGTTGTTTACTAAAAACATTTGTTTTATAGACCTCAGTGGAAAAACACAAAAATGGCACACAATAACAATGTGTTATTTTTTATTATGACAAATGAGTTCACTCTATTCTCTTTGCGCATCAATGATTCCAGTTTCCATTCTGCTCTCGGGCGTGACTGCAGTGCCCCTCACAGGTCAACCAGTGTAATGATTTTTTTCTAAAGTTGTGTTTATAATTGTCATCATTTCCTAACTTCACACGGACACAAACATCTTGTTTTGGCTCATTTTACACACAAAGACCACATGCCCTAATCATGCCCTTAGACAAAGGTATATAGGCAAGATTAAATTAAATTTGATTCAAAATTTGACAAAAACAGTTTTGAATCAATTAAGCAAAATAGCTTGGAAATTTGTGCAGGAATCATTAAAATTACATTTCTTCAATTGAAGCACTTGTGATGGAACATAAATTAATAAGTTGTGGCCAAAAATGTTTTGTCAAATTGAAAAGATGATTTAAAAACAAAAACTGTACAGCAGAATTATAAACAGAGGCATTAGGATTTTATCATAACAGCTGAGAAATCTCAGCTCTTTCACAACAACAACTCTGTTGGTCATGCCCTCTCTGAGGACAACTTAGTCTTTAAAGAAATTTCATATCATATCATTTCATACAGTGTTTGTGTGTTCTGTCTATAGTGCACGAGGCCTCTTTGGGGTGATCTGTTTGCTAGCCTGCTCCTCCTCCTGCAGTGCACAGCGGAAAGACTTGACTTTGTCTGAAACAAAACACAATTACAGATTATACTGGGAATGTATCAATGTAAAGTGCAGTCTTGATCACTTTATCTTACCTCTCAGCTCAGTGAGAATGTCTATTTTCTGATCCAGAATTTGCTCAAGTTGAGTTGCATATGATTCAACATCATAGTCCACCTCCTCTGTCATTTCTAAAAGTACTTTTTCATCTTCTAACCAACGAATAGACTCCTGTGAACACATTTAAGCTTTGTAAGTCCATGCAGCTCAGATTTACTCAGATAAAATGTATATAGCTTGAATTGTTTACCTGAAATACAGCCCTGTGGTCCTCAAGAACCTGCTCCTCCATTTCCACAAGCTGAGACACAGCCTCATGGAAAGTGAAGAGCTGTGGGGAAACCTCCTCTTCCTAAAACCACAAAGCAGGTTTCAATGTACGGCATCTGGTCCCTTATAGATCCTACAAACAAACTAGTAATTCTAAAACTGATTTTGGTCTCTGGCTTTGATCACAGCTGCTGCCTGACAAATGAATGTCTATGAACATGTTATGCTTACATTCTGCTCACAGAGCAACTTCAGATCATCTCTCTGTGGGGAGCTGCCAACTCCCCACTGGGCCTCCAGCACCTCCAGCTGGTTGATGTGTCCTGGCTGACGACAGTCCATCGCTGCCAGAGGATCCACTGTGAGATCCTGGACCCTGAACACAAATAGTGCAGCAGTCACCACCACTGAGAAGCGTCAGATACAGATTCTGTGCTGTTTTCTATTACAGTAAATACATTTTCTAAAAGGTTTACTAGTATAAATCCTGTATTGTTTGTTCAGTATAGTCAATCAGGATAGGTCATACTCATAAGTAGGTGACAACTCAGATCGTCCTCCTCCTCCGCTCTGTGTGAAAGGAATATCTGAAGGACTTATGCCAAACTCTTTGACCCTGAAAACACAGCAGATTTAAATGAGACAATACAACACAAGGACAACAGGCTGTCGTTAACCCCACAGGTTTACCTGTTGGCATATCTCAAAGTGTTCAAAGTGTTTTCACAAGAGGCCATTCCTGGGGAGATTGTAGCAATCTGAAAAATAAAAACAATCAATAGCCTCTTGACCACACTTAAGATTTGAAGTAAAATGGTGGTCATTGTTTTTGCCATACCATGCAAGTCCTAGAGTTTTCCCCAATGAAGGAATCTCTCAGTACTTGAGTTAATTTGCTTGCTCTAAATGGAGTGTGGGGTTTGTTTCGTCCTAGAGCCCGAATACACTCCTGAAAGCGGGAAATCAAAAGAATGATAGATATATCAGCAAAGATGTTAAAAAGTACAGCACTGAGCAACACACCTTCAGGGCCAGCAAACTCTTGTTGATCTCAGCTCCTTCAAGCCGAGTCTGGCGGTCTGCACTGGATGTGTCGGCTCCCCTCTCGTTTCCAGCCAGATCGATAAGAGAAAACTTTCCGTGCATCTTTCCTCGTCTGCGCAAAATGATCTGGAAAATGGCATGGCTCCTGGAGGAATGGGCATTTGCTGATGTCTGCCCAGAAGTCCTTGGGAAAATCATATTAATTATTTCCCACAGCCAATAAAGACATCATATACGATAGCTGCGCTGAAGGATACCTGCAGCTGTTTCCTACTTCAATTAGTTTCAGGACGTCTTCTGTGCATTTGACCTCTCTCTCCTGTAGACCCACCACCTGGACTTGCTGCTTCCCATCCTCCAACACCCTCAACTTGGCCTTATGATTCAGCAAGTCAAACACCTTAAAGACAAAAGCAGCTGTTTATTAAAATAATATATTCATATACGGTACATAAATATAGATATGTATAAAATGTGTATACCAACCTTACCGCTGTAGATTTCAAAAAAAGTGGCAAAGACCTGAAGATCTAACTTTTTGTAGTTTGGCTTTTTCAACATGTGAAAGACATCTCTGGCTGAAAAGAAATACATACATAACATAATACATATATATACAGACACACACACATACATATATATACAGACACACACACACACACACACACACACATACATATATATATATATATATATATATATACAGACACACACACGCACATACATAAGCTAAAAAAAACATGAAATGATTAATGATTATGAAATAACTCACCTGACAGAGCGTAGATTCCTTTAGAGCAGTCCTGGTTCTTCCCTGAGAAGTCTCCACCCATTGTCTGAAGGATAGTTATTATTAAGTACTGTCATTTACAACATATCAGACCCAGAAACTTTACTTACATGTGTTTTTCCACTTCCAGTTTGTCCATAAGCAAAGCAAGTCGCCATTCCTCTTTCAAAAATGGTCTCAACCAAAGGCTGGGCTGTAAACCTGACGATCACAGTTGATGTTTGAAATCATGACTTTTTTTTTTTTATCCTCAAAAAGACAATAAAATCCATACCTGTAAACCATTTCATTTGTGGAGTTCTCATCAAAAGCGTAGTCAAAGCGAAATGTTTGGTTCTCCAAGTAGCGCGTCAGGTCAACTTTTTGCTTGGGTTCATGAACCATAACAACATCTCTACTTGGGATAGTGATGACATCTAAGTCCTTCACTGATAGCTCTAAACAGGGCGCAGTTTAGAGAAAAGTGTTACATTCACTATGTAAACCAAAAATGTCAATAATCAAAAAGCTACCTTTTTTATTCAATGGTCGAGCTCGTACACACACACATATTCTATGCTCCTCAATCTAAAGCGTACAATACAGTTTTTGGTCTAAACTTCAATAGTTCATCGTAAAGAAACATAAAAAAATGACAATACTGTTTATTAGTTTGACTTACCAGATCATTGGAGGTTAGGGGCCTGTAGTCGAGACTGGCTCTGAAGTCTCTGATCATGCACATAATTTCATAGTTGGGTAAATTGACATCCACTTCCTGGAAAAGAAAGTGTTAAATAATTTGAATCACACAACAATGGAAAGTGGACGTTCCTCAAAGTCATACTTGGGCCCTCTTTTCTCTGAGTTCCTGTTGCTGAAGTCGTCTCTTCTCACGTTTTTCTTGAAGTTTTTCCACCTCTTTTACACAATTTGATTTCCTCCGAGCTGTAAAGTATAAGCCAGAAAATGAGACAAACAACACTAAAATAATATAAACCATGAGATTCAAATAGTTTCTTTCTAATGGTAGTGTTTTTTGCATACAAAAACCACTACACTCCAGTTGAAAGTATGTCTGTTACCATTTTGCTGCTGTATTAGTGTTTGGTTGAAGGCCGATTGTGGCGCGATCGCTGGTGGAGGAGGCTCTGAGACTTGGCTGTGTTGACTTGGCCGGGCCCGGGTTGTTCCTACGGCAGCAGCTGAGAGGAAATAATCACAATAACAAATTTGTGACAATAATGCAAAATAATATTACTGCAAACTAAAACAAAAATCCAACTGTAAATCAGCAAAACTTACCTCTGTTCTCCCGAGGTACGTTTTCAGCTTTAGGTATTGCTGTAACTCGTCTTGTCTGTAGAATAGAACAAATTATCATATTATTCAGACTGTGTAATAAGCTGAGAACTGAATGTGAGTTTGCAGTATGCCAGAGTATGCTGTAGGTACGTTTAACTATTTTTGAATTGTGCTCAGTTGCGTGTAACGCAGTGGAGTGAAATAGCATCATGGAATAGTGTGACCTTGTATATTTGCAATGTTTATGTGTTTTATGACCAAGAGTTTAGCTATGTGAGGCTAGGAATATGCAAAATGAAGCAATAAGAAGGACAAAATGTTTTGAAAAAGATTTTGTTTTTGGATTCTGACCTTGGGAACCTTGCTGACTTTGGGAATAGAGGAAGGAGGAAGTTGAGTCTCTGGGCTCTGTGCTATCTCATCATCAGGGGCCACATTTGGATTCAGAGAAAAGATGCTTTCAAGGTCAATCTGGATAAAACAAAAGAAACTTTAATGATGCAGTTTTCAGCATACTTTACCACATGTGGGTATATGTGGGTATATAGACCTCTTTGCCTTTGGTGTCCCCATTCTCGATCCACTCCACTGTCACGCTCTCATTGTCCTCATGCAGTGATGTGACCATGGCCTGATGTATTCTTCCTGCAGAGGGAAAGACCAGGAGAGACTGTGATTCTCATCTAGTTCAAAGATGCATGGACTATTGCTTTGTGATATGTGCTTCTTGAACCATACATTGCAGCATTGAACTCATGAATCTATACGATATTATCAAAACATTTCAACTAAATTAAGAAGCTACACACAACTATTTAGTCAATGTTTCACTCAGTTACTTTTAAATAAATATATTGATGCTTCTGGGTGTGGTCTCTGTCAAAAGATCTAATATTCATCGGCTTTTTCAGTATATTACAAAGCTTTACACATTGAATAACATAAATCATCAGTATTAAGCAGTAGGGTGCAGCGAAGGCGTCTTAAAAGTCGTGTATTTCTTGTGATCCTGAGACCATGAAGAAAGATGCCGCAAAAGGGGAGAGGCCCCGGCATCAGCGGCACAAACGGCGGCCCCCACAAGATCATTCAGTGCAGCTATAAACGACAATCAGACCATTTTATCCACCAAAGAACCACAAGACAAGGCACAGATGCTAACAGATGTTACGATAATTGACAAGATAACAATTTAAATGAATGGATCTGATTCGCTGAGCCGGTGATCACTCAGTTCGTAACGACGGGGAAACTGATGCGTTTATTTCATGGTTAATTCTACGGTTATATCAGCTCTAACGACATACAGGATGGACTGGCCAAATGCGGTTTAAATAAAATGATCATTTTGCTAGCTAGCACAGAGCACTTGCTTGCGGCGGATGGTTGCTGCTCTCATCCGGACGAGCCGGATGGAGAGCCGTGTGGAGAGCCGTGTGGAGAGCCGTGTGTGCGGGCAGCTAGCGCACGTACCGTCGCTCCGTTTTATCTCCACATAAATCCCCACGAAGATTTTTCCAAAAATCCCGGCCATCTCTCCAGCCGGATATTTGTGTGCGGTTTGGGGAACGCGGGATGGGTCCAGGATGTGCCGCGGCTCAGAGTGAGGTCACTGACGGTCAGACAGGAGGCAGCACAGGCACTGCGCATGCGCGGGAGTGGCCAGCAGCAGGACCACAGCATCTTCCTCATGGAGGTACAAATATAAATCTGTGATCTTCCTCCGTGCACTGACTATAAATGCACAACGTCAATGGCCCTTACACAAAGCAATTAATTATAGATCCATCAAAATAAACCCACCAGATTAAATTGTAGTTTTTTAGATTGTATGAGGGACACTGTGAGTAAAGACTGTTGTAGCTTATATTTAACTGTTAAATGAATACATTTTTAATTAGATGTACGAGAATAGTGAAATCTGGTTCTTGCCCCATCTGGGAGTATGACACCATCACATTTTACTCTATTTCACTCTATTCTCTATTCTACTCTCTCTTTGTCAGGATTCAGCTTCAATTTACCCACTTCAATTCTAAAATCAGAAATGCAGATAACTTCTTTCAACACAAGGTGGCAGCAAGGTTTTACAGGCAACACTTTGAAACTGACCTCTCATTTTTTCAAGACATCAAATTACCTCAATCCACAAACTTTTTAAATTATACTAGACAAGATTTATACATTCAAATTGAGGCTCAGTTTTATTAAATGCCATGATATGCCTGTTTTCTGCACTCTTTGTTCGGGCCTATGGTAGCTCTGTGGAACAATATTCAATAATATAAGCAGACCTACTGATCTGATCCTACGGATCTGTTTTTATGAAATCATGGATTATTCATGAATCATGAAGTGCACCGTCTCTTCATATGAAAATCCTTTTCAAGGCACAGGGGGGTTGCCCATATTTTAATTCACACGCCTTAAAAGGCTATAGGCTTAGAACCAGTTATAACTCATCCTGCGGTGAAGAGCACAAAAGGCTGTAAAGTAGGTTATTTATGTTTGTGTAGTAGGGCTGTCTTTGTGGAGCAACCAGCAGGTGGCAGTGGAGCAAAAACTACACAGGTTTCCCAGCAGTCTTTGGTCTTCCTCTGACCCTCTCACTTCCATCTGCTGTGCTGTCTTGGCCTCTATGATGATAGGAAAGAAAGTCCATTTAGGAATCTCAATATTTGTTGTAAATTTAGTCCAGCGGTGTGGAATTATGAGTGGAAGACAAAAGTAAATATTTTTAAATTATAATAAGCTAAAAAATAAACCAGCAATGCCACCGGGTTTAATCCAGAAAAAAATAAATTAAACAAACTAATGCATAAGGCACAGGTTCGCTAATTGATGGCAAGTGAGTTCCAGTTTAAATAGGAAAATTTATTTTAAATAGTATAAAACTGGAGTTAGATGATTGTCTGATTGTTATAATTCCATTCACTATAAAAGGACAAGTATAATTTCCTGAACAGTTTGGTTCTTTATGTTCACAGGTTACAATTACTGTCCAGCCATTACAAGATTTACATTTTAAAGTTCAGTTTAACATTAGGGCAAGAAGGAACAAAAAGATGACGGCAAAGGATGCACTGCAGGGTGTAGCTGATGCAAACCCCATAACCTGAGAAATAAGTGACATTAGTCTATGGCTGGTTAAAGCATTTCATCCTCATGCCAACACTTTAAACATACCACTTCAAAACTTACAGCCACACTCAGTGATATGAGCCTTCAGCCTTTTTCTGATCAAAATTTTCAGATGTTTTGGTTTGAAAGAAATAAACATCAGGCCATACTATACTCACTAATAATGCTCTATAGCGCTCTAATGCTCAAAGTCACATTATCCATTCACTACTCTTACCTGATGAAAAGCTGCACAGCTGCCCTGAGGTAGACTTATAGATGCAGAGTCATACAAACTGACCTCCAGCTGACCACTGGTCTGATTGTGTCTGGGGGCCTGATGGCCCGCTTCTGGCCTAGTGGAGCTTCTTTGGTCTGTGATGCTCTGGTCCAGATCTGAAACTTAGTAACCTTTTTTCTCCTAGTGACCCCTATTTACCTGTGGATAGAGCGACATTAACATCTTTCTGAGAAGTTACTGTCTTCTAGAAAAAATATAAATACTTTATGTTTGATAATGATGTTAGAACATTAATGGCTATAAAATATTAAAACACTGACCTCCTTGCATTATAATATATTTAGACCTCTTTTCTAAAAACCCTGAGAACTCCTGAGAATATAATGTGAATGAGTTTATACGATGAAATATCATCAGAATGGACCAGGCAGTAACACTGTGTTTTCACTTTGATTTTGGGATATTTTTTTACTGTCTGATAGCTTCATTTTCTTTGAATAATGTGGTATACTTTTGCTCCTTACACAAGCATTTCCATTTCAAATATTACTTAAATCCCATTTATTAAAATAACATGTTTCCTAAGTGTCATTTGAATTCTTCTTCTTTTGAGCAGTATATATCCCCTCAAATTGCAGTGATTGCTGTCTAATTAATAACTACTGTTACATGGTTGAATTGGCACAGAGCCAGTCAAGTTACTGCTCATTTCATGATGCCATTTCTGCTGTTGGGGGGTGGGGGGGGGGGGGGGGTTTATTGAGTAATAGTTTCTGGCAATGACGGCCCCTTAGTCCTGTGCAGTGGAGCTGCAACATCCCCCCAGGGTTTCATCAGTTCTAGACCTATTGTTCCTTTTTTCTTCACATAATTTAATGAACGTTATGCCCTCCAATGCCATTAACCTCAAATTATCTGCTGTAAAGGACAACGACCCAGTCCTACGAATGTGCATACAGATGCCCTTCTTATGTTACAAATGGATTAAGTCTCATTAAAAGTTCAGGCAATAACAGGGAAACAAACACTTCCGTTTATATTGACAACATCAAAACAATGTATGCCCAAAAGTAATCCATCTATTGGTCTTCTGCTGTCTTCATGCACCGCCTATTTTTCATAGGGCCATCCCACCACTAGTAAAACTCTTCGACCCAGGAGAAGATGCACAGGGCGGGTGCGGGGGAATAGAAAACTGTCCCCTGTTTTCAACATTCCTAAGACACATTTTTATTTTAATATTTTATATTTAGTAAATTCTAATGTCACTCTCTTGTCTCTTGACTGGATAACCTTCAGTAACTGTCATTGTCTCATTACTCCTCTTTTGTCAACATTAGGCTCGGCATTTTTGTTGTTCTTTAAACCATGAACTGCTACAACATGTTAAAGATTAAAGGGGATTTAAGGTGACATTTTAAAATAGTGTTGTTCATTATCTGTTCTTCAGGCAATAAAACAAAAACCCATTCAATATCTCTGACAGGTGTAGGTTCTAAAGCGATTCTCATGCCCAGGCATTGAATGCAGTTTTAAACATAAAATATGAAGTATTTAGCACATAAACATATCCACTATCTTTAGAGCTGCTTGCTATAATTTTTCTTTTATGAAAAATAAATGTGCAGTTTTGCCTAAAAACATGTGCAGTGATCATTCCTTATTTTTGATAAAGAAGAAATCGGTAAGACAGACATATTCTGCAAGAAACTGAATAAGTTAGATAAGGATTACCACAGTACATAAGCTGGTTAGCTTCCAGTGACTCCAGTGCCCTCATTATAGCTTGGCTGTCCAGTTTACCACTCTTAGACATAACTGTGTGTTATTGGTTAATTCAATTGCGATTTAAAAACTTATTTTTGTCAAAACACATTCTGAAAAAGCAATCTAACTGAACACAAATTGCCCCGTTGATCTTTAATTTGATATATGAGACATGTGCATTATTGTTGTGGACAGTGCATCTGCTGCTCAAAGACTGTGTGGTGCTGCCAGTCAGCTTCATCTGTGCATTGGCCCTCTTCATTGCTCAGTGAAACACAGGAAGATGACATTAAAGACAATGGAGCAGACAGAATGAGGCCCTTTGTGTATTCATTTATGCTGCCCCCAGCTCACCACAGACAGAGATGCTGTCAGAGCATCTCATCTACCTCAGAACTTGACTGCAAAATTTATTTTTTTCAGTTGTTGTTATTTTAATTGCAGCAATGGGGAACCTTCAATTACAAAGCAGTGGAGCGTATAATAAAAAAGAACATTTATCCGTGTTTCCGCCTTCTCCTGACTTCTTAATTCTTCCGACCAAGACACAAAGGCTAATGCATGCATTTATATTTATGCTGATTCTTCTAGAGATTTATTGGGTGCCATTCCAATTTATTTATTTATTTATTTATTTGTATTATTATTTTGCAAACATCAATATTTACAACATAGAGAGCATATTTACAAGTGGGAAAGGAATATTAAGTGAGGGAAATATGGAATACAAGACAGAGGTTTGTAGTTGTCAAAGTAAAGAGGGAGATGTATAGCAGTAAAAAAAATAAAATAAAAAAAAATAAAATAAAATAATAATAATAATAATAATAATAATAATAATAATAATAATAATAATAATAATAATAATAATAATAATAATAATAATAATAAACTTCCAAAAAAGAACATACAGATATATTGATTTATTTAGTCTTGATACCAAGTTACCAACATAAAGCAAAATGTAAAACTATCCAATCATGAAGTCATTTATTGAAGCAACAATGAGTTTTGACTGTTCAATACAGTTCTGATATGTGACAAATTAATCAGGATGAGGGAGTGAGGCCCTCTGACTCACAGATGAATCTTGAAATAAAGAAAGTTACTAGAATGCTATCTATAACAAAACAAGATAACAGATTTTTTTTGGTATTGAATATGACAAATGCAGCCACAGATGACCTCAACTCCCAGAAAGTCCGAAGCGCTAAATGGTAAAGTCTGAATAAAAAAATCTAACAAAAATATTCAGCTTTTTTTTCTCCTTTGAAGACAGTTGTACAGTGGAAAAGCCTACAATGGTGTCATCATTTCCTCTATTCAACCGGGCTTTTTCAGAGGCACAGTGTGTATTGGCAATGGCTGTTAGCCTGAAGCTGTCCATGGAGGAGAAAAGGTGGGTCAAGACATATAAGGTTCTTGCTTGTGCTCTTGTTATGGGAGAAAAGGCACACAAATAGGAGAGCTACCTACAACACAGCCAAACCCCCAAATGTCAGTGATGGTATTGCCATGGAAACAACATGTTTGAGTTTCTGATGAAATGTTACCCGATTCACGTTATGTTCACCGAGTTGGAACTAAAGTGGACCAGACTGTAATAATTTACTACTGGGAGCCACTGGGATTACTGTTAAAATCTGGTGATAATTAGACCAGGGAGAAGAGGACTCCCATCTTCACCTGTTTCTCTGTCCTAGTGGTAGTTCATCAGTAGACTGCAGTTAGTCCCTTTTCACCAGTGAAGGCACAAACAACAAATGTGATTCATGGGCCACATTACTATAGCCCTAGTGGCCCAGTGCCTGCAATATGAACTCTTCAGTCTAGATGCCCATTTCCCTCAACCTTAAACACTGTAATCAATACCATCGCAGAAGGTCAAAATGACCCAATTACAGACGGTAAGCTTGTCAATGACAGAAGACCATTCAAAACCATTAAAACACAACATGCATTTGAATACAGTTGAATCCAAAAGGTGTTCTGTTTGATAAGCACTGTGACATTTATGTGTTAAAGTTCTGTATATGTTCTGGATTGGCCATACAGTAAATAACAGTTTTGTCTCTTTGGAAAAGCAAATAAAATGGCACAAAAGATATTTGGAGCTCAGCAGCATGAGTTCTGGGTAGTTTTATGGTAAGTACTAAACACATTTAAAAAATAAAATATACATTTTACGTCAAGAAATGTTGGCTGGCATAATATATTCATAAGGCACAGGGCAGTCTCGCAATACTAGATTTTAACCACAAAGCAGGCCTGGATGTACGGGGGTGCAAAAGGGTCATTACCCCTTCAGTTGAGACATGTTCAATAAATGGAGTTAATATGTAAATTAGTAAATCTTGTGACATTGCAGAAGCTTATGGAAACAATGCCACAGCGAATCCGTGCTGTAATCAAAGCTAAAGGTGGTCCAACAAAATATGTGTGACCTTTTTTTTGGTGGTGACTTTGGCCAGGCAGTGTCTGACAGATATGAACAGAATGGTGAGTCAGCTTATTACATTGTCTGCTTTTGATTGTTGGCTTTTTCTTTCGCAATCATCCATTAACTGGGCTTCTGTGAATATTTAGGCTACCGCAGGTTGCTCCTGTTATCAAATTAGTAACATTAATAAACCACTGTCATAGTTGCTGGACGACTGAATGCGTTTTGTATAGGATAATTAATATGCTAATTTAGGCGAATTGTCCTCTAATTATATATGCAAATGTATGTTGCTTTACTCAACTGCTGACTGTGGTTATAATATAGTGACCACAGTTTTAAATTTTTTGTCGGAGGTGCAGAGTACTCTGTTACTCTAGTAGGCTACATTTACTTGAGTAACCTTTTAAAATTTAATTGTAATAATGTTTTGGTACCATACTTTTACTCTTATCTGAGGAAAAAAATAAGATTGAAGCACTACTTTGTACTTCTACATGAGAAGCCAATATTATTTTGAAGTGTACTACTACTTAAGTACTTTTGACTTTTTCCCTGCTCACCTCTGCATTTAATAATGTAATTGTAAGCCCATTGTAGCCAACTGGAACACATTAAAATCCACCGGAAACCAGGAAAAAATGTCTAGAATTTCAAAAATCTTCTGGGAGAGGGCCCTCCTTACATGTCATCTACTGCTCTTGTGGCCTAAGTAGTTGCAACATTCTGGATGTTTTCAGTATGATGTTGGTCATATAAATATAAATACAATTGTTCAAGGTGATTAGAGCATAGTAATAATGTTGTCAAATGTGAATCACCAATAGCTGAACCAGGGTACATCCACTGCCGGGGGCCCCACAGACAAAGTCAGTTTAGGGCCCCCTAAAAGCGGCCCTATCACAGTCCATGATATCCTTTTGCCTCATTGTGGCTGTTAAAATTGTAAGACAGCTGTTGAGGCCTGTGCCACAGGTGCGCTTACCTGGTGCCCCGAGGCGTGGCCTGGCGGACTTTATAAGCTCTCCCTTTCTTGTTGCTCCCCTTTGCCCACATGCATTTCCGGGTCCCTGTGTAGGCTGCTCTGTCCTCCATTACCAGGAAAAGTTCTCATCCTTTAGCCTTTATCCATGACAATATCCAAACTCATTTTAGTGTTAGTGTCTGACTGCACTGCTTCACTCTCAGAACACGCTGAGCTACACAGCATGTGTAAATTAAGTGAAACCTGGCTCTTATTTTGATATGCTTACCTGCATATGCGTTACTGCACTCATTTTCTATTAATATTCCAAATTGTTAACCCCTTGATTGCCACAAAATCAATCTGTCTGCTGCAATCTGTCTGAACTGAATCCCCTTGCACAGGCATCCCTTAATCCCTTGTCCTTCTCTTGCATCTGCAATCATTAGTCAGATGGTTTCTAGTGCTCTACCTGCCACCTCTGCTGCTTCAGATGGCTACAACATCTACAGCCACACAGTGTTTCCAAGCTGAGTGTTTCCAGAGCCTTCTAATCCATTTTCTTCTTCTCTATCCCTAACACCCTCCCCAACACCCCAATGTTTTTACTCGTGTTGCTTACACAGCTTTCACGGGTTACCTCCTTTTCTATCAGCTATTCCTGTTTACAGTGCATGTGATTCTAGTCATGTTTGCTCACACTGTTCTAACTTGTACCTCTCATGCTATACCTGTTTATGCTAGCCGATGCTGTTTCAACACATGCTAGCATAAGCTGTCTCTACATCTGCTCACTATGTTATCTTGATATTTCGGCCCCGGCTGACCCATGTTTGCTCACACTATTGCCGCTCGTGCCGCTCATGTTGTATCCATTCATGCTACCTGACACTATTCCAACACATGCTCGTTTAAGCTGTTCCTACTCATACTTGTTCATGCTAGATTTCAGTCTTTTCAGCGCTTATCTGCTCCATAGGGCATCTTGGTTCTCACTGTCACGCTAGATCAAGAGATTCAGTTATTGTTGTCTCATTTTTACTTATGTAATCTTTTCACATCGTTTCTAATATCTTACCTTATCTCGGGCGATTTCTCACTTTCTCATGCATTTCCGCTCGTGATGTTTCATCTTCACTTGGCTGTTCTCTACTACTACATCTGCTACTCCTGCTTGCTCATGCTATGTCATTGCTGCCTCACATCATTCCACGTCGGTTCTCATGTCGGGCCGTGTTCCAATTTGCAGCTGCCCATCACTGCGGACCTCTTTCTCCATCACATCATGGCGGTTCCCAGAGATCTACAAGACAGAGGACTTTCCGACTCATGTCTCCTCCATGGTACGAGTAGCTGGGCCAGCATTCCAGCATGAAGATGTCTTCCAAATGTTCCTCCACCGCGGACCTCTACGTCCAGAGCAAGCAGCATACCCACCATCAACATCTCCATAGCTGGCACTGTCCACGCTCTACTCCATTCCTGACCCATCCTCCTCGTTCACCAGGCGACCACAACACCAAGCGCACCCCTTTAGGCTGAGAAAAGGTCTTTCATCTCTCATTTGACCCTCATCGATCAATCCCTCCATCCCTCATTCGACCCTCATCCCTCATTCAACAATCACCCTTTATCCCTCGTGCCACTCTCATCCCTCATTCGACCTTCATCTCTCCATCCCTCATGTGGCCCTGATCCCTCCCTCATTCCTCTATCATCCCTCCATCGACCTTCATCTCTCATTCAACCCTCATCCCTTTATCCCTCATGCCACTCTCATCCCTCATTCGATCTCATTCAACTCTCATCCCTTGCAATAATTCAATGATTTGAGCTGTGCTTCCTCCAACTGCAGGTTCTTATGCTTGGTCCTCGTGCCGCAGTGTCCATGCCGAAGCACATGCCCTCACAACTATCAGCGCTAACGAGTGCACCTCTGAACATCTCCGCTACAGTCAAGGTCCTAGTTCCTCCATCCGGGAAGGAGATCCTCGACGACAATAGTTTCTCCACATCACTCTCGAGTCATTCTCCTTCAGCTCTTGCTCATCTCAAACTGAATTCTAGTCAGGCTACAGCTCCTTGCTCATATCATCTCAACTACGTTATTTGTATCATCTCAACAGAAAAGCTCTTACCCTTTGAACGCTGTATCCTCTGTGTCTATTGATAAAGTGGCTCTTAATACAGCTTCTGAGTCGTTGCACTTTTCACAACGCAGCTCTGGTTCTCACAGTTCCTGCAACTCTCTTTAATCTCTCTCCTCGAACAAACAAAATATTGGCTCCTACTCCGTTTGTTCGACATCTTTAGAACCTGCAATGTTTTAACACTTCCTCACTCTATGTTAGTGGACCTCACTCAGAAATGCATGGTCTCCCGACTCCCAAAGATTTGTTCATTCACTCCCAAAGACTGATCAATTGGGAAACTCAATCTCTTTTCCACAACTCCAATTGGCCGGCATCTCTTCTTACTCTTACCACATTTCGCATCTGAACTGCCTCATTTCCGGCCCAGACAGCCATTCCGGATCATAATTTCTGTCCGTCCTCTTGCGTCCATCTTTCCTATGTTCACCATTACCTTAACCAACTTGTTCTAGCTCATTCTGTATTTTACGCATCTTAATTAATCTTTTTTGGGGTTTTGAATCTGCTGGGATAACCACTTGAGATGGAGCCACATCCCTGAATCTCTACCCAGCCACCACGTCTATCCATATCATCAATAAATATCTTTATCGTATACCATTGTTGCGGTGTGGTTTTTGCTAGAGAAATGGAGTTAATATGATTTAACTGAACTTCAGGAGCAGGACCACACCTCCTCCTGCTCCTCTTCAGGGAACCACAGCTCACCTCAACCACACCTCTAATTACCCAGAAACCCTATTTATACAAGGCTATCCCGGCAACACAGTCTGTTTCTTTTACTATGGATCATTCCTGAACGACTGAGTGACTACACGGACAGATATAGCCGATATACTTCCATTTTTGTTTGACCCAGAGCCATTATCTTCTTGTAAATTAACCAGATTTTTTATGAACTTGGCCTATTGATTTACTGAACACATCAATTCATTCACAATTTTTTCTTGTTTTTTTTATAATATCACGTCAGTTAAATAGATTTTGTCAATTTCAATGCATTTGCACCTCTCTACTTTGCCCTCACCAATCTTTGTCTGCAGTGTTCCCCGTGATGAAGAATGGCTTTATATGGGAAACATAAATCAACATCAAGAGACAAGCTTTGTGTGTGAAGACCCATGTTTTACAAAGGCACGAGGTAAAGCAACGAAAAAACAGAACAGTAGCATTAAGGTGCTCTCAGTCAGGTATGCTCGTGTCAATTGTATTTATATGACAGCGAGGTTGCACTAATCCAATCATCCTTTCTCTCTGGGGGCCTGCGTCGTCACTGAGGAGCAGACGCACAATAAGAGCTGCTTTTTGGGATCATTAGTCAAAGAGGGGGTCACCATCACGCCTCTGATTACAATGGTGCGCTGTATTACCCCAGGGAGCTTTTGGCTTCATTCATATGCAGCTTCTTAAACACCCCATTTATCAATTACCCGTCCTGCAGCTATACGCCAACATTCTTCATTTTTACATTATTGTGTCGTCCCAGCTGCCTGTTTTTTTCAATAGTGAGAAGAAATTGTACGCAGAGCTTCACAGCAACAAGGTCACAAACTCTTTTTGGGAGTTTGCATGTACTGCTTATGTCTGGGTTTTAATATTGGATTTAATATTTTACATGAATCAATCTCATAAACAATCTGACAGAACTACTACCACTGCATCAAAAAATGCAAGAATTCTAAAAACTAATAATGAATTAAAGGTATACTATGTAACTTTTCTGATGGGGAAGCTACATTCTTGTAGCTCCTGTTAATCCATCTTCTCCTCCCCTTGTTTCTCATTTACCTCAGCGTTGTGAAACAGTGTGGCTCCTTCAAAAATAGTCATTTTGAGGGTCATACCTAGACAATATCACACGACAAACCCGACTTTTGTTATGTGGTTTGACTGTTACTCTGTTCAAGAAGATATGCTGTGGACATTCTGGTTTTGTGAGTGTGAGTTCAGTGCTCCCCTAACACAAAATACCATGATTTGGCTTCGATAAGAATCAACTCAAGAACGCAGATGTGTAACCAAGACGCTTTGTAAAAATTTTTTAAAAGGGGTTTATATCATATGATCCAAAGTGTTTAATGTGCAAACTCTATTTTGACAGCAGAGTTTATAATAATTTGTTTTTGTACAGTGTTGATGCTTGTGGCTCTTAGTGATACTTAAATGGGGGTCTTACTTATTAATGCCATTCGCAGGACCAGCTCTGCCTGTTGCTAGGAGACTAGGATAACTTCAGTCTACAGAGACCAGACCCCATCTCTACTGATCCCCAGTGAAAGTGACCACCAGTAATTACATTTTAGAGGAATTGTTTCTCAATAAAGGTCAGTAGCACAAAGCTCAAACCAGAAAAACAAATTATTAATATTATCTTGCTACTATTAAGTAAGTTTTCATATTAACTAACTAGCCACAAGTAGCTTTTTCATTTGACTATTTGATTAGTTGGATTTTACATAGCTTATATATTTTCACTTAGGTTCTTCTTATGTGACATTAGTGTATTTGATAGGTCTTTACAGGCTAGTAATTCATCACGATCCAAAAAAATACATTAAATGTGCATAGATGAAGACATGCAACACATTTAAATATAGACTACTGTTCAAATCCACAAAAAAATACTCAATTCTTGGGTTCACTAGGCAGGCACCCTAATAATTGCATTTGGACTTGCGGGGGCCAGTGGAGAAATCCCTGTGTCGCTATTGATGACTTCTGATGTTGTGACATTTATGAAAACTTTATGGACACTGTGCTCTCCAGCCTGTGACATTTTGGATTCCTTTTAAAGCAGTTGTTGATTGTCTGTACCATAAGGGCAACCAAATTCAAACTGAAAAACAGTAGCGAGAAATAATGCTGTTAATGTACACTTATACTTTTCTAACAACACTTTTCTTGTCTTTATTTTGAACCGTCAATAGCTTATAACAGCAAAATTAGCTACGTAGACATTACAGTAATTAAAATGACAACTGCTAGAAAGACCTGAAAATGTAAATGTTCATAATTTACCAGATGAATGATATTGTAATGACGCTAATATTGCATTATCATCGGATAGGGTTTACGTAAATAAGGGAAGTATTCCTAATTCGGTATACTGTATATCATTTCTGTTTATAGGTTGTGTAAATCAGAACGTGTTTAATTAACAAGCGAGCACACTTCTGACTAACACTACATATAGAAAAATGATTAATTTGATAAGATTGTGTTAAATAACACATGCTGAGGTATAACGGCTCTTCTCTGGAGTTGAGCGACTGATGACTGCCTTTTGGTGACATTTCAAAGCATTTAATCAATGGTTTGAACAGTCGAGATTGATGTAAAAAGCTCTGTAGCTCCTGGTTGTGCATTAATTGGGTACATTTATTTATTAAAAAAAAAAAAAAAAAGAAACAATGAAGACAAATATTATTTTTAGTCTAAAAAGTATTTTTTAGTAAAAACAAGATCAATAAGTTTATAAAACAGTAATTTAGTAACATAAATAAATCAATCAAAGTATAAATCTTCATGTTAAGATGCTTTTACAATCATTTACCTAGCATAATAAATACAATTGAACATTTTCCATAAAAACAAACAAATTTGAACTGGAAACAAATTTGATTTCAATAACATGTTAAAAGAAGTTATAAAAGCACCAATACAGAGCCAGTGAGAAAATCAAGACACTATGGTTTAACCAAGTCAGTTTGTGTTTGAAAGACGTTTGGTACTTTGTTTGGTTCTTTTAAAGCATTAAGACAAGGCAAGAAAGAAGGCTGTTATTATATGGGGAAACTGAAGTTAAATTAAAACAGAAAATATTGGATGAAGTTGAACAGTCTGATCTCAGTAATGACTTTAAGATAAGTCCTGTAATTGTAATGCCTGGAAACGACATGGGCACTAAGCGTTCACAAAGCTTCAGGACTGAGGAGGTACAAGACGCATACTGTAACATGAAGTATACCACCATGTCTTTATCCGTGTCTTCAATATTGTTCGGTGTTAATTGGTTTCATGCGTTTAATATGTTTTTTCAGCCAACCAACTCCCTCTGATCCTGTTCTTAAGCAAAGCAACATGGGCACTTGAAATCCTTCTGATATGTTGTTTCAAAAACCACAGTACAGCAACTTCAAGTTTTGTGCCTTAAATAGAACAATCTGTCATAAATTAGTCACATACTGTATACATTTTCAGTAATTAAATGTAATCAAACCTTTATATACAAAACAAAGAACTGCCTTTTAAGACATTACATCCCTGAGAGTGAAACATGATCAACATTATTTAAAAACAATACTGAAACAAATCATCTGGATATGTATGATGAGAATAAATATAGGGTCTGGAGTAGACAGCATTTCTTTTTAGACATTACTGAGTGGGCTGAGCAGCAAAGAGAAGTGGGGACAGTGTAAAGCTGAATTCTTTGAGGTACTTAAGATTCTGACATTCTGCATTTGGTTTTAATGAGTTTCCTTCTTTGTTTTGTCATTTGATGAAAACATTAGAACGGCAAGGTGGGCATTTTAATACAAATACACAGATCCGTGTAAAAGTCACTAAAATATAGTTTTACACTATACAGTACTAAGGTAATTGACACAACCTCCTGATATCACACACTGAAGTAGTTTGTGATTGTAGGGTTTGTTAAAGTCCCAAAGTGTTATTAAATAAATAAATTATATGTACATGCACACAAATTGGAAGTATGACTAGTTTTAGACCATGTTCCATCTAATAATTAAACCACATGTTGAATTTTTAAGGTAGAACAAAACATTTAACAGTATTTCAGTGCATAGCATTGTTTTTACATTTTTACAATATGCCAATGTGGAATACACGTTTTGAAGAATTTATCTAGTTTATTTACACTTTATTTCTGTTCTTCTTTCTTTAACACTTTGGGGCTTGACATGATTTACTTCAAGTTAAAGAGGATACTCCATCTCAAAGGAACATTAACCAAATCTCTCTCGCACAAGCATCATAAGTTTCTTCTTGCCCTTGTAAATCTGTTTCAAGTTGTCAATGAATTGTGTGAATTGAATGTGTCCATCGTGAGCCATGAGGAAAGTCTCTCTTGCTTTACTAAGAAATTCAATAAACTCACTATAGTGTCTGGGGCTGATGTGAGTTAACCTGGAGTGCGTTGTGTTAATGTAGGCCCCAATCGTGGCGTCCAAGAGCTGTCGAAGTGGAGCTTTGTCTAAGGACATGATCTTCCCAGAGTTCCTGCGACTGTGCAAGACTATTCCTGGTGTTGTTAATGTACAGCGCCGCAAAATGTCTGATAGCACAGTGGCACATTTAACACTCTTGACAACCAGAGGAATGACAGCGGCTAGTTCATTTTTCCCCAGCGAGTGGCTGAGAGCACAAGCCCACAGTACATCATTGATTGCTGGGTGAGTGTCTTGGTTGTAGCTAAGGTTTAGGTGTGACAAAGCTAATGTTGCTAGCTTGTACGCCCTCATAGGATACCCGCGATGCTCCATGTAACGCGCTATTGTAAACAGCTGTGTATAGTTCATCCCTGTAGTGGCAGCATCCAGCACAATTTGGTACGCTGTCTCAAAGGCGATGTGGTCCTTCTCACAAAGGGTCAGTGCGGACAGGGCACAGTTTTGTGGGTCTTTCATGGCACACTGTAGAGCTAGGGTGCGGGCGGAGTTGGACAGGTTCTCCTGCTGATGGCAGTCCAAATGGAGACGGACTATGGTACTGTTGGACATGACTGTGCTGGCCACAACACTGGTGGCCTCGATGGGAGTGAAGAGGGTAAACCAGTTCTGCATGATGCTATCCAAGGCAAAGACACCTACAAAAGCATGGAAAAGATTACATATCGATCTACATGGCATCTACATTACCAGTGAATTGTTTGCTAGTCCTCAACTGACTGAAAAGCTCTTTGTTTACATTTTAATTGGTCTTCACATAGTAGTATAGTAAATCCAACGACTATCGTCTGATATTTTAGCCTGTGGCCATTGGCTTCTCTGGATTCTAAATAATTGCTATTGGTATCAACATGAAAAAAATAAAAACCATAACAGTCGATCTGTACTATTAAACTTACCAACTTCAGTTGCACATGTCACCAGCCACCGCACCATTTCTCTCCTTCGCCAGTTCAAAGTCGAGAGAGTCATCCTCATGACCTGTAGAAAGCGCAGCATTAGAGCTGATTGTGTGTTGTGTTGTTGTGAGTGTGAAGTGTGTATCATGTTTAACAGTTGTGTACCTGAAGGCCCAACTCAAGAGAGACTTTGAGCAGAGTAAGATCTGGTAGACTGTCCATTAGAGTGGCAATTTTGAAGGCATCCTGAGCAAGTTTGAAGATATGGGACGAGGAATGAATGTTCTTTTGGATAGATTCTAACACTGTTTCCAACTTACGTGCATCACCTAAAAACACCAAAGACACATAAATTAAATGCTTTGCATTAATAAAAATAATAATTGCTCAATGAGTAACCAAGTTTACCTTTGGCAGCAGTGAGCATGGTTGAAGCCAGTTCACACTGCTGGGACTCTATGTGGCTCAGAGTGAACCAGCGCGGGTACCGGTTGGAGACCACAGACATAATTTGTTGTGGCCTGGAAAGGTCACTGGAGGGGACTGTGGACTCCAGAACTGGCAGCCTGAAAGCACAAGAAAATATGTTTAAGGGGTGTTATTTTCAAATATACTAAAAAAACATTTAATGCCGTGTCTGCACGTATATAAACATCAGAAAGAGAACTTTTTTCAGAAAAAAAGATTAAGCTCTTTTGATAGCTAACAACTATTAAAATTAATTAATTAATTAAAATATATTATAATAATAATAATAATAATAATAATAATAATAATAATAATAATATGTGAAAGGGCCTGTTATTTGCATTATTATCTGTACTTTTGTACTCAACTCTTTAACAAATGTGAAAAAGGACAATGTCTTTGATTACAGGTTGATTTAATGGATAGACTTACCTCATGGCCCTCAGTGCAATCTTGTATGCCAGTTCAACATTATGAGGTAGAAGTGAGGTGAAGAGATACTTGGCAAAAGTGTGCATAGGGACACTTTCTCTGTAGAGCAATTCTCCCAAACCACTGTAGGGACCAGCTGTGCACAGAACAATGGTTTAGTCAGCTGTATCTCCACAAACAAAATAAAAAACCACTAGAGAATGTAACCTTGCCTGGCAAATCCAGAATATATCTTTGCATTTTTAAACAGACTGATATCAGTCTGGTCCCCATGCCTGGTGTTGTGTCTAAAGCCCGGCCAAACGTGATCGTGCAATCAGATGTGTTTTTTTTTTTCAGTGACAGTGAATGAAGGAGCTCATTGGTCACCTATGAATTACACGTAAAATCTAATTTATGTCCCCTTACATTTACAGAGTTTAGTGCTTCACGCATTGATTCTGCAGAAATCCGCAATGTATTTCAGCCCCCTGTGGTCTTTTTTTCCTTTCTTTTTTCTGACGTGGACAGACAATGAGTGTCCCCGATTGGCTAATCCACCTGTCAATCACCTCCATTTAAAAATGTGGGAGATTCATCGGAGGCCAGACTCACATCTTCGTAAAGTATTGAAGAAGAATTTACTTCAGGCAAGATGTAAGGATTACAACATAAAGAAATAAATATGTATGTTACAACAGAATGTGCAGATGTGATTAGTAAAAAAGGAAATACCCATATTCATAATTGCTAAAGCATATCAACAGAACTAATTCTTAAATGCATCTTAAGTGAACAGCATTTCACTTACCCTCTAATAAAATTGTAGCTTGCTTGCGAAAGACCTTCACCAAAGTTTCATCTAAATCCACTTCTTGCAGCTTGGCCAATAGCTGTTCTTCGTTGCGACACACTTTCTCCTGGGCGTAAAGACCATCTGGCATCACCCTCTGCTGACCCAGGCCAATGAGGGCAGTCTCCACAGCCAAAGACACAAAGGTCTCTCCTTCCTCTAAGAAGCTGCCTGAGGCTGAGGGAGGACAGAAGAGAGGATCCAAGGTGACTTAAGGGGAAATTGTCCCTTTGGGGAATGGATTGACTCCAGTATTGACAAATGTATTGATCTTTTTGTTCATTGCGCTGTTCTTTCTACAGAGCTTATTCTCTAGAGGGTGGTAATCATGGTATTTCAATGGCTAAATAATGTCTTGGCAGGTTCCATCATTCATCCCAGGAGGGTAAAAATCATCACAGATTAACAATTTTGGATCCTTAATGAAATTTGACAAATGTATTTATACAGGTAAATTTACTTCAGGAAACTGAAAAGATGTTTTGTATATTTGACATTTTATCTCTTTATTGCATTTATTATGTATTGTAAAATGCATAATACATGTATTTTAATTGGAGTGTTTATCCTGGTGCATTTCTTATTCATGAACTGTTACTGCAGAATGACTGGAAGCCTATCAGCATCAGTTTTTGCCACTACAGCTAATAGTAGGCAATAGACAAAGAGAAGATGCTCAATCTACGTGTACCTGAGAAGTCCAACATGGATAGTGCTGCTGCTTCCTCTTTGCCTTGTCCCACCTCCAATAGAGTGCTGAACAATGTCCCAATAGGGTCCAGAGGATGGCCCACCCAGCCCTCCAGGTTGGTCACTGAGGTCACGCCTTTGTGGAGCAGCTCTGCAATAAGGGAATTTTGTTATTCATTTCTTGAACACTAAATGTTCATTTATATATTAAACACAAAACACACCTTTTTTGTGAGACCGAAAAAACTCTAACTGTTTGCACTGCTGTCTCCTCAAAGTGTTCACTACTGCAATCGCCAAGCGCAGTGCTTCTCTGGGATAGCCATGAGACCTCAAGGCATCTACTCTGGCACATGCGGTTGGGACATGCTCTGAAGAGGAAGAAATAATATAATGAGTGAGCTAGGGCCCTTGGATTTATCATTCAATCCTATTTGTCTGCACCCTCTCACCATGCCACAGGGGCCAGCCTCGGTTGTCAAACAAGGAATTGTGGTGTTGGTCTTGATGGCAGTAGTTCGTGTAATGGTCTTCAGTGATGATGTGCTGCAGATGAGAGTCCTGCCAGTGGAGGTCACATGCCTCTATGGCCCGGGTGAACACAGTCCTGTGAGGCTTTGAGTGAGAATCTGTAAAAACAAGAAAAACCTTGTAAGAACTGCACTCTGCATACCACAAGACGTAAATCATGTTCAATTTATGCAAAAATGAAGAACATTGTTCAGACAAGAGGAACTAAGGGGTTAAACTGTATAATGAAAGTGAGATATAGGGGGAGTTTGGGAATTTAATATACAATATAACTAAAGGTAATATCTCGACTATGGATGGGTGTCATCACACCTGGGTTACCAGCTGGGCCCTGGGGCAGAGAGTTGGTCAGATTGGTCAGGTCGCTGCCATGGTTACCATCCTCCAAGGGGCAGACATCAATGCTGTTCCACCGCTGGAGCTGCCGAAGCCAGAACGCCTTCTGCTCAGGCTTACAGTGGGGATTCAGCACCACACACATCCACAGAGCCCCTGCAAAACACCCACACAAACATGCTGTGTTTAGCTGTCATTTTACACAGGGACTATATTTGAAAACTAGCTGTATAGCTAATACTGGTATATTGACAGACACAAAATATTGTCCCCTGTCTAAATACTAAATAAAGTTAAAAAAAAGACAAAAAAGCTGCAATGGAATCCAAATTATATAAATCCACAAAACATAGTAGGACACTATCTGACCAAAATGATTATAATAAAGAGGATTTAAGTTCACAAACAGCAAGTGTTTCTACCTAGTTCATCCCACAGCTGCCTGTACTTGTCAGTCATGGTGGTCCCCTGTTGCCTCCACAGCGCCAGTCGTGGGTCACCCATGAACTGCTCTGTGATCAATGTCAACATGCGAGCTCCATTGGAATCCCTCATCTTCAGCATTTCTCTCACCTGCAAAAACAAAGGTGGAGCTTAAGGCAAAATAAAATACACTAAAGACTATCTTGTCCAATACAAAGTGCAATACCTTGCTAAACAGTAAGTTGAGCTGTTTCCCTGAGCCATGGTATCCGCCCTGGGACAGAAAGAGCTTGACCTGCTCCTGAACTTGCTCCTCATCTAGATGCCAACAATTCTCATCGTCAATACTTGCCCCCGCTGTTGGATCAGGAGCGCCTAAAAACACACAAATCAATAGCTTTAGAATTGCTGCTTAGCTCATTTTCCATTGTAATTAACTTAAAGACAAATTAATGAAATTACTGTACTGTAAAGGAATGAGCAGCAAGCATAATTATGTTAGTGTCAGCATAAACAGTAATTCACCAGTTGCTGAGTTTGCGACTCTGCAGTGCTGGTTAAGCTGATGTGATCAATACCATAAACGTCACTGTAGAAGGTGAAAGCATTATAAAAACATCAGACTAAGCATGTAATATGGGACTGAAAATATAACCTTAACATTATAATTAAAAACAAGAAACAAACAAGACTCCTGGATGTCCTATAAGTATATGTGCTTTTGGCTAATATTACAATAATAGTGTTAGTTAAATGCACACTTGAGAATGGGTCTTGAGTTAACTCACCATGAACTTGGTTGATCTCAGAGTTTTGAGAGAGGATTTCGTCTGCTAGTTTCTGTGCTGTGGGTAAGACTTCGGTGTGGTGTACTGTGATGAGGTACTGGACAAACTTCTGCAGCTGGTCCCTGTTCATCTGAAAAAGTGTCTCTGAGATGGGCAAGCGTAGTTTGACCTGCTCAGGCTTCCGTACCCGGTACAACGACAAGGCTACGACATGTGCACAGTAGAAGATGTCCTTGTTGCCACAACTGCAGGTCACTGCTGTGATTTTACAGCGGTCAAAGCTGATGCTCACGCTGCAGACCATCTCCGGCTCTGAGGATGTGGCCGGCTCCTTCACGGTTCCACTGAGGTGAAAGCCTACAAAAACACACAGAACTGTCAGCGTCTCAAGGTAATAGGCAGCTCAAACACTCAATTATACACAGCAGAAACTGAAGATATAGACGACAGCCACAGAGGTAAAACCAAACATTAATTTCCCTTCCAAAACGACTCCAGTGCTTACTTTACCATAAACACACCCCTGCCTTCATCCAAATGAACAGATCATCTGACCATCTGCAGTGAGAGCAACTGTTGTAGCCCTCAAACTAAATTATGTCAATGTGTGGTAACTGGCCACACACAAATGACTTTGTGACCTTTGTCCACAGAGCACATGGACGAGGTTACAGTTTAGTGTAAATCTGGATAAAGACATGAATTCCAAAATGAAACAATGTGACAAAGTGTTTTGCTAAGTTGCAGTAGATGGTACAGTACACACTTCACCACAATAACAGGTCATGATGAACGAGCGTTTGGTCACTACATTAGAATATGGTAATGTAGGTGTTTCCTGACGCATTTTAGAGATGTACTGAGAATGGAACATGTTGATAATGCAAAATGTTAGAGACAAGACATGCTATAAACACATGCTGAATGTAATGTGATTATCCTGCGCTTAACTATGAAACCAAAACACTGAACTGGTGGTTTTAGGTCACTTTCATTTTACAAAACAAGATTCAAATTCTGCATTTCAATTGCATTGTTACAGATAGTGTGTGTATGTGTTGGCTGGCCCACAGCTGAACTGCTGACGTCACAGAGCAGTGGGGGAGAGGCTGTGTGCCTCAGCTGAGCAGAGCACATGGAGCGGTTACACTTGGCGACGAGCCAAAACCCTGAGCTCAGCGTTCTGCGACACGCTTCCTCTGAGAGTGCGCCTCACAACTTGCATAATACAGCTCAGTGCATCGCATAGCAACTAATCTTAACTCCTTCACGACCAGACTCGCATAACACTCGCCTGCAAGCTGAGATTTACCGTCACTCTCAATTAGAGTCAGCTTTAGTTTCAGAATGGACAAGGAGAAAATGGGATGGATTTCTGGCATTTGAAGAGCAGACATTGGCCTGAAGGAAAATTGTTCCTCACCGTTTACACTCGAGGCCAAGAGGCATCGTGGTCAGTGAGCAGTGGCTGCAGGGGGTCACAGCCTTCGTTTAACTGCACTGCCCAAACAAAGGCCCTGTCACACACACTCCGCTCTCACACACACCAGTTAGCCATTAAGTCATCAAAGATGGCCACTCAGGCGGAAGTGAGAGCCCTTCGGCCAACGTGAGCTTTGTGTGTGTGCATTTCTGATGACAATGGGGAACCTAATCTCTCGCCCGTGGAGATACAGAAGCACCTCTGGGGCTGTCGGAAAGAAAAGCAAACAACTAATCAATAATCATGGTGCACTGATTACTATCACTCTGTTATACAGCCGCATGGTGACATTTCAAACTCTATTTAGATATGAATAAGATAGGCTAGGGCCTGATACTGGACACCAATTTCAAGACCACATTATATATATATATTTTTTCAATACAGTATAATACAAAATAATAACTTTTTACATTTCCATGTGCTCATACTCTAGTTCAAGATTATTTTATAACTCTTCAGGTTGGGTCCTGTTTTACTCTACTTTTTTAGTATCGATCCTTGCTCAAATTAATAAAGTTTATATACTAGTTTTAGTATTGAAAAACATCTGAGTATTGATTTTTTTACCTACTATAGCTAACTGCCCGTGTCTGCTGTAGCAATCAAGCGCGCAAAAAGCCTTGTAGTAATGCAGGGTGATGGGTCAACACATATTATGATGAACTGACCCTTGAGCCAGAGATCAGAGAGATCTGATAACTGGGAAGCAACTTAAGATGCTCTGTCACATAAAATCAGGTCATGGAGATTTTCAGTCAAATAGGGCCCACAAACCATCAGTACTCATTCTCAGACTATATTTGTTTCAGTGTTTGTGTTCGCACTGTTAGTACAACGCCGATATTCTATTTGCCTGACCAGCAAAGACTGCACACTTTTCCAATATTTTACAAAGACATATCATTTGGGTCACCATGAATTCCAATGGATATGACTGACAGACAGACAAACCAACCAATCAAAACACATTTTGCTATGTTTTGTTTTTTCAGCAGAGCTTAATGAGAAACTGCTAAAATAGGGTCATACTGAACGCATCATAATAAAAGGTTTTAAAAGGTTGTTAGGTGAGTGACCACACACTCCCATTCTCTATAGCTCCAGCTTCTGATAAACAAATCTCTGTGTTAATTAACTGTTCTACATAAATGCATTATTGTGGGTTGTCTCAATGTATGTCTTTGGTTTTGTTCTACCTCTGAGGACCACTGACCGTGCAGTCTCTCCTCTCTTCAGAATTGAAACAGAACACATTATTACTAAGTCCAAAAATTTTCTGTTAACATTTCAGACACTAAAACTAACTTTGAGGCCAATAGTGTGTCACACCTATTCTCGTTTCAACACTTCTCTACTGAGTCGATCAACTTCCTGCATCTACACAGTATAGGTTTCAGAGTGACTGCTGGCAATGCCATAGAAACTAGCTATTTCAAACTATCTTTTGAATGGTGAAAAGTCCTCAAAATGGTGCCCATAAACAGAAGAAAGTCATCAATACCTATACCAAACCCATTATCCATTAATACTTACAGAAATGAGCGATACAAATTTCTGAACAATGGATTATTACGCTGTAAAAATAATCTTTGCAAACATCTTACATGTGCAGAAATCACACTTTACACCCAAAGCAATAAATACTTTAATACAATACAATAATCTAATACAATAGTCTCGGTCATGTTTAATTCAGTAGCAGACTGTGACTCAGAGCACAAGCATTTTAAATCAGGTTTTCCTTGTGAGCAATTATTGTAACAGCACAGTCATAACCTCTGGGCTGATCCAGCCTTTGATGAACCAGGAGCGACCGTTGGCTGTTATTTCGACGTCATAACGGCACTTCTGTTGCAGGAAATACCACTTCCCTCCAGCGTCACCAGGGGAGGGGCCCTCGCACTGACTAAACAGGATGAAGTCACACCTTATCATGGCACCGCATCAAACCCAGCACACAAACACCCGGGTCTCTGGGCTCTTTGGGCAGAGTGGACAGTACAGCTTGTTCTGAGGGAGGAATGCTCGCACAGCAGTGACTGAGCAGCAGTAAGGGAAACACAACTAACATTTTAAAATAGAGCCAGTAATCCATCAGCTGTGGTTTACAAAACTGCTGAATGATTAATAAAAAATATACAAGAAATACAGGAATAAAGATTTTCATTCATCGGCCGTTCATCAGGGTTCACATGTTGTACATCGAAAAAAATATTTTATTCAGGGCAGGGTATTACAACTAACATCATTTCTTTCATTTCAATTTGCTAAAGTGATTGTTCAAATTGTATTTCTGACTTGACTGCAAAATCCCTAAAATACAGGGTTGGGAGAGCCATACATCTCATCTCTTCTGTTTGCATGGCAGCTTGGTGATGCTGGTTAAAATTCAAGTTTCAACACCACTCCTTGATATTAATTATTGTCCAATATTTTTTTATTCGCAAAATGGTGACTTAACTTGAAGGCACATACCAGGCATACCCCTTTTTGTGTACCAACATACCAGCTGAACTGAGTGTCCCGGGCCTGTGAGAGCTTGTGTTGTCCCTGGGGTTGGGATGCTTATGTCAAGCAACAGGTTTTCAAATCATACCATCGAAACTGTCCATTATGAAATTTTGGTGGCATGCAACGTACTGGCTCTACTGTGGAACTGATGACCGTTTTATATGTGATAAACAATTAGCTAGATCACGTCAGTCTTTAGAATAGTCTGACAAGGAGTGCCAACAGATTAGGAGATAGGTAGGGCAGATAAACATTAAGTAAACTATGAGGGAAAACTGAACTGCGCCACCCAACACAAACCATGAAAGAATGGAGTAGATATTTGACATATCACCCACCCTTACAACTAGCATGTGCTGACCTGAAGTATGTGACTATTGGAAGCCTTATGGAAATGTGGCTGTCTCCATTAAGCTAATGCTAAGAACAGATGGGACAGTGTAATCCAGCCGAGCAGGTTCACACATGGCATAAATTCTGTCTAACTGCTGCACTACAGCGGATTGAGTCTAGAAGGAAAAGACAAATGAAGATAGAAATATTAATGCAGAAGTACTTAAAAATAACTATGCTATATATTGTGCAGCGCAAATTTCAATTATGATCCGAATTTTATCACCAATCAAATTTTTAAAAAAGCTAATTCAGTTGTTGCAATTATCAATCTGCAATAACCCATATCCTGTTGTTTTATAAACCGTGTGTACAATTATTAGGCAAGCTGTATTTATAAGTATTCATTTTATAATTGAACAATTATTGGGCCACTATTAGTGTGCAGAATTATTATGCAACTAAATGAAAAATGAAAATTTTCCCCATCTCACTTGTTTATTTTCACCTGTTAATGTGGGAATAATAAACAACTCAAAATGTATAAATAAACATTTCTGACAGCCAAAAATTTTTTTAAAATAATAAAATGTGTAATCAATATAGCCAACCTTCTTGTCAATAATGGTCTTAAGTCTTCTATTCATGGAGTCTGTCAGTTTCTTGATCTGTTGATGATCAACTTTTGTGCAGAAGCAACCACAGTCTCCCAGACATTGTTCAAAGAGGCGCACCATTTTTCTTCACTGTAAATTTCCCATTTAAGAAGGGACCAAAGTTCTCAATAGGGTTTAGGTCAGGTGAGGAAGGGGGACATGTCATTATTTTTTCATCTTTAAGGCCTTTACTGGCTAGCCACGTAGTGGAGTACTTTGATGCATGCAATGGAGCATTGCCCTCTATAAAAATCATGGTCCTCTTGAAAATGCAGAGTTTTTCTTGTACCACTTGCTTTAAGAAAGTGTCTTGGTGTAGGTTTTTGAGTTCATTCTGAGTAGATCTTCAACCATAAAAGGTCCACAGCTAGATCCTCTTTACTAATACCAGCCCATACCAGTACCCACCTCCACCTTGCTGCTGTGTGAGTTGAAATGGAGCTTTGTGCCCATTACTGATCCAGACACGGGCCCATCCAGCTGGTCCGTCAAGAGCCACTTTCATCTCATCAGTCCATAAAACCTTTGATAATCTGTCTTCAGATATTTCTTGGCCCAGTCCTGACGTTTCAACTTATGTGTCTTGTTCAGTGGTGGTCGAGTTCCAGCGTTCCTTACCATGGTCAAGTCTCTGAGCACTGAACACCTCGTACTTCTGGGCACGCCAGGTAGGTTGCAGTTCTGCAATATGACAAAGCTGGAGGATAATGGGTTCCTGGTAGCTTCATGTTTTGCAGTTAGTTTGCATATTTTTTTCCTCAGCACGTTTCTTGCGACACTGTTGACTATTTGCAACAAAATGTTTGATGGTTCTATGATCATGCCCCAATATCTTGCCAATGTCAAGAGTGCTGCATTCCTCGGAAATACTATACAATTTTTGACCTTTCAGAGTCAGCTGAATCTATTTTTTGGCCCATTTTGCCTGAGGAAAAGAAGCTGCCTAATAATTATGCCACACCTTGATCTAGGGGTGTTGATCTCCTTAGGTCACACCCACTCTTGACAAATACACATAACTGGCATGCTTAAATCCAATAAGCGTTCCACTTTACACAGCTTAGAGTTGGAGGATATGCATAAAAATTATGTTATGGTCAAAATACTCAATTGGCTAATAATTGTGCTCACAGTGTAAAAAACTCTAGCTGTACCTATAGCTAGACCTCTACAAACATGTTCTGAAATGCACAGGATTCTTGTATTAATTTATCATTTGACATTTCAGTCTTGTTAGTGTTCCTGGAGTTGTTTACACATATCGCAATAGTAGTCGGAAAAAAACACAATTACAGTATTTTCTGGACTATAAATTGCACTATTTTCTATACATTGTCCGGGGCGACTTATGCTCAGATGCGACTTACATGTGAAATTATTAAAATATATAATTTCACATCTTCATTATTGTCACACTCACAACCATGCAAGGGCACTCGAGGCTTGTGTACCTGTATGTACCACTCCTGTACCATTGAAAATTTTAAATTTCAAATTTCAACATTATGGTAATTTAAAAGACATCTGAAAAAGACTGAACAAAAATGCTCCCTAAAAGAAAATGGTATTCTGCAGAGTCTGATGACAGCCACACAGAAGAGGAAGCGGTGCTTCATGCACCTCCGGAGTTGGCGGAGTTGTTCATAAGTGACACCGACAATGAAGAATTCAATGGATTTAGTGATTTGGAGTTAGATCGATAGCAAACATGGTAGGTTGTTTTTTACGCTTTAGTTATCTTATTGTTAATATCTTACGTTAACATACCAGACACATATTCAATTCTGTCTATGCTTCATGTAGCTGAATAAATATAAATGCGTTACATTAGCATGCTGTACTGATATTCAGCCTGTTGTTCTCTATTTATTGTTATTATTATAACTTGCCTTTAAAGATAAATGTCTGTTCTTAGTCTCAGATTTTATAAAATAAAATGAGACTTAATAGTCCAGTACGATTTATAAATGTTTTGTTTTTTTCATTATTATGCATTTTTGGCTGGTGCAACTTATACCCCAGAGAAACTTATAGTCTGGAAAATTCAGAACATTTTTTTACAATATCATGCAGCTCTAATTGAAATACTGTTCAATTTAAACTGTTATTTATGTACCATATAGGAGGAAAAGACAAATTATCCTTTTTTTAGTTATATTAATAGGGATTCATGTTTTAAATTCCACTGTAGATGAGACAAATAGCTTTGCTCCACATTATATGGGTCAGCAGTCTGAGCTGTGCTTTCGAGCTGTTCTGCACTTCTTTCTGAATGGTGTTTGTGGAGCTGCGGAGGTCTGAAGGGCATTCCTCCTCGGAGACCCTCTTTTGGGGCCAAGGACCCCCAAGAGGCGATGACACTGGCAGGCTTTGACTTGTTGAGGGAGTGTGGGAATGGATAAAGCTCCCTTGACGAGCCCCAGAGAAAACTACAGCCCCAATGGTCCAGAGCTCCTCCTGGCTCAGCTGACACTTTGAGTTCAAATAACCAGAAGCATTACCTGCACAGTATAGGCCAAGAACAAACAGGATTTATTGAGCTAAATGAGGGGCAGATGGGGGGTAACCAGCGGCTCCCTTCCTCCACTGCCCCTCCTCTACCTGAAGTTGAAGGTTAATGATGAAATACTATGTCAGTGGAATACAAATCAGGGAGACAATAAGGATAATGCATCATTCCCTTCCGCATGCAGCACACACCACGCTAATTTGTAATATACAAATATATATTTGTTTTCCATGTTTCAAAGGCTGACATATTTTAGTAAACAATGTAACATCAAGGAAAAAAGTAAATTACAACAAATTACAACAGTAATTTAGGAAAACATCACTGTTGTATGTCGTAGCTTTCACACTACACAATCTGTTTTAAAACTTAAGCACTTGGAGCCTTGAACTCTGCGACTTTCCAATCTCATTATTGCTTCAATAAATATTGATTGTGCATGAAACATGGAACAATGCATTAACTACTAAAGCTTCAACAAACTAACAGTTGGCTGTTGCGCAGATGGGCTCTCCACTTTATTCTTCTTGAGCCTGGTGATGAGAAAATTCACCACCAGACAAAACCTACGAATGAAGTGATAGCTCACATTGCCAGACAGAAAATGTCACAGATTAAATGCTATTACAAATGTCGTGGTTACAGTGGTACAGAGTGCTTTGATGTGCCTTATTTGTAAGCTACTCTGAGTAAAGTATGAGCTTATCATAATACATGACTACAAAATGATGATAGCAGAGTCCTCCCTTTTGTTCTAGTGTATCAACCAATACAAAGTAATGGATTTGACATAGAGCTTGTGCTAATCATAAAATATTGAATATGAATACTGAATATGATCAGCTTGGGTCTTAGTAACTGTGGGGTCAGGAGCGAATCCTCTGTCAGTTAAAGTGTATGGTTTAGACTTTGGAGGAAAAACATTTTGATTATTCTCAAAACCTTTTAAAGTACTTTAAAAAAACAAAACAGTATTAACTAACTGTATTGTTTACAGACATATTTTATTACTGAAAGCCAATATTTGTTTTCAATTAAATATCATATCATTCAGCCACATAGCACAAAATAACATTATTTTGAAACCCAGAGACAGAATCAGCAAAGAAGAGAAAAGAGACTACACAAATCCTAAGTGAACTTAGACCCAAACATTGAAGAATTTACACTAAATCACCACACAAAACCATAAAAATGTTGACCTTGACCTTTACACACTTACTACCACATTTTAAGCAAACTATGTTGTAATGTTTTACTTCTTAAAATAAACTTCTAATATATCTATCACATGCAAGCATAAAGTCTCCTAAAATAAGCATTTTCACGCTGCCATAAACACAGGAGGTCTAGATACCAACCTATACTTCATCAGGAGGCGAGACCTCGACAAGCTGAAGCAGTGCTCCTGTTATGACAAACGCCCCAATGGGCTACAGAAAAAGGTGCAATTTCAGTCAAATGTGGTTCCTCATTCATCAGCACAACTATTTAGTGTTTTATTTCAGAAGGCACTGTCCTTGCTCTCTACAACCAGAGATGAAAAAAAATTAAGCTAAACTGAGTGCTTTCTCTTCACACAGGCAGCTCTCTTGCTTTATACATTTTCTTTATCAATTAATAGTTTCATTCCCAAATGCAATGCAAATGCAATCATTATGCAGTGGCCTATAAAGCCTGTGCCTGTAACTGAATATCCTAGTTCATACACAAAGCCTACAGAATGTGGGGGAAGTGGGGGAAAGCGACCAGCCATGAGGAGTTTGCATTGTATTACAATTCAAATTAATCATGCAAAGTAATGGGATTACAGTCCTCAATGCCCTCTGAAGGTGTCCTGCGTCTCACAGGCTTACAGGTGAGGAATAGCATGAAAAGACAAAGGATAAAGCACCGGCTAACATTAAAAAGACCCATCTCCTCCAGTCCACGTCTGATGGCCAGACAAACATTCTTATACAAAACACAACCTCAACAAACTGCCTACAGCTACTGTGAATATGCGTTAATATGCCTCCTCCCTCCAGTTCATTCCCATTTAACACTAAAGTGGAAAGATGCTTTGTTGGCCTTTCCATAAGATTCTTGAAAGACAAATGAACATAAAAAAATGGGAATACTAAGGATTTCTCATATCCTACTACTGAGGGCATTTTAAAGGGTTATCAGACCACAAAACCAGAAAGTCCATGTTTCGCTTATTACCTATTTACAACTCACAGGTTTAAAGGGCAAACATACAGATGGTATCATGGGGAGAACTTTTCTGAACAAACGTCTTGATATAAATGACAATACATACAATATTATTTCAGCTTCAGGGTAATTTAGGTCATCTCATGACCCAGTCTCAACTTACTAACAATAACAAATCCGTATGATTTATCACAGTATGTCATGTTAAATTTGAAATTAATTAACAATATTTTAAAATGCTGAGAACCAGGGCACACATCCTACATTCACATTCAAACTGCCCACAGCCTCAGCAGGCTCTAAATGCACCAGTCACACACATTCCCATTCACAGCGTGCAGATTTAAAGCCCCATTGTACTGTCCCTCCCCAGAGCGAGTGCGCCGCCGAGCTTCCCAATCTATTGTTATTACATATAAATTCAGTCGTGTTGTTTCATTCAGGTTATAGTTAAACGTCCACACTGGCACCTGGAGTGTGGACCGGTCCAGCTGGTCTTATCACTCACCAACTTGGAGCGCGTTGTCCACGCAGCCGCTTTCGAGCAAAGCGATCCCCCGTCGAAAAGGGAGCCGCGTCTCGTCGTCGTTTTCCCCGCTACTCCCCACATCGTCACCGCACCCGTTAAAAGACGAGTACATACAGATTTCCCGTTCACTATCCTCGGAAAAGACCAGTAAACTATCCGCCTCTGAACAGGCTCTGGTATCCGCTCGAAGCGTTCTTCTACCCGCTGAAAGGGCCACTTCTCCGCCACTCTCCGCGCCGCGATGTCCAGCAGAGTCTCCGGGCTCTTGGTCCTCGGTTCACCCTGAGAAGAGCCGTCGATCCTCTGGGCTCCTCGAAACGCTCCATTGTGCGCGTGTCGACAGCAGAGCCGTTTACTCGGGGGCTGCTGCGTGCGCTCCGCCATGTTCCACTTTAACGCGGACGGAGGAAGTCAACGCACCATATGAAGGGGCTGGAGAAGGGAAAGGGTTAGCCACGGTTAGCCACGGTATGTTTAGCCAAATGAACCTTTTAAAGGAAAGACGGGGTTGGACCTCTCCGAGCGTGTCAAACCCCTTTGTTGACAAATGAAGTGCTGGGCGTGGCCTGTTCGGCTGGTTCGAGCTAAATGAGGACTAACCTTTTGTGAGGCCAATGAGTTTTTGAAAAGAAGCTATCCCTGATTACGCCCGCCCGTCTCCTCCCGATGTAGTTTTACTGGAGGCCCTAGGACATGTTAGAGAAAGTGGGTCCAGACGAGCTGCTTTGTCTGCAGCTGAAGACTGAAGTAAAGCCCCAGTGCCGTGGTCTCTGTGGGCGGTGATTGGCCTGTCAACACAAGGCCTCGTGGTGTGGGGGGAGGGCGGCGGGCTGAGGACCGCCTCCGTGACGTTTAAATGTCCACAGGAATGTGGGTCTTTTGAAGATGTCTCATTTAGTCTAATCTAATTTTAAAAATGGACATATTCTACTCACACAATGACCCTCAAACATAACATGCTAGAGTAGCCTGGCGACAACTAGGCCTATTACAAATACTTGGCCTATTGTTTATTTAGCTCAGTCTCTTCAGCCCAAGCTACATGGAATTTATTCATGCTGAAACGATTTAAAGTATGAAGTTATTAAAAGCTATGTGTAAACTATCTGTTTGCAGGCGTGAGGCTAAACTACAGCACAGCAGATGGTTGAGTAAGAATCTGCTGATACTGAGATGGTTTATTCCCTGAAAGAGCATGCAAGGCCTTTTTGGTGTTCTGTGATCAAGGAAAAGAAAGGCCAAATTATGAATCTTTCCACAATAATTTCATTTTATTCTAACTGATATTACAGTAAAACGTTACTTATGTTAAATTGCATTACAGAAAGAGTATAGGCCAATTTTCTCCCATTTTAAACGGGAGGGGGAAACTATTTAACTCATGTATGTATACACCATGCACTACTATATTATCAGTCTTCTTTCTTATAGTGCCACCTGCTGCTGCAGGACATAGCTATCAACAGTCTCATTTCAATCTGCTGCTTCATGCTGAGTAAATGATTCAAACCCAGTGGCTAAAAATCTTTACTATTCTGTCATTTTACCCTGCAGACAATTCTGGAGAAGCACAGTAATGAGTGAGCCTTTTCATCCGGCATGAAGGGAACAGTGGGTGGCCAGCTGGGAGATGCCCCCCCCCCCCCCCCCCCCCCACACACACACACACACACACACACACACGCACACCAATTCCTAAAACAAAGCTGGTTTTCATTTATTTTATTTGTCTTCATTTTATAGCAGTATTATATTGAGCGTGAGGAGCATCAAAGACCTTTAACTTTAAATAGCCCTATTAATTATGCATTTGTATTTGAAAATGTAGATGAAATGTAGGTGGAAAAAATGATCCTCAAAATTAAAGGCAAACAGTTAGGAATATTTTCACGCATGTTACTGCTCATATGTTCATTATCATCTTTGCTTTTGCTCTGTTACCTTTCACCAGAGCATATCTTCAACATCTGATGATCCAGCCAGTGTGGAAGTTTTTCTTGTTAAATTTGGCATAGATATTGCCAATATTCAAGCACTTTTTGACAATTTTTTTTCAATTAGAAGAACATTTTTGGAGTTTTTTGTCTTTGTCCCTCTGAGTGCATTCTTCTGGTTCCTAAACACTGACAGTGCCCCGGACATTGAAGCATGAAGAATAGTTTAAGACTCCAATTAGCATGATTTCTATGGACTGACTCTGCAGTGAGGTGAGACGGCTATGTGTCGGTGATAATGGCAGTATGTACCCTCCCAGGAATAATTAGTCCACCACACTCGCCCAACACTAACCATAGTATCCTTTCACACTGCGATTTCATTTGCATCCTCATCAGTATGCATGAAATTTCTGAACTCTAATACCCTAACTACTGCATAATACACTTTAATGAGCATAAAAGAGAGCATGACAATTAAAACATGCATTAATCACAAGATAAGGAGTGCTGGCGATGGAAGTGGTGGGGGTTTGGGCACAAGAAGGAAATTGAAATAGCAATAACTATGCCAGTGGTGCTGTAGACCTATAGAGCATTAAAATGAGAAGGAGCCATGCAGGTGATGGAGATAAAGAGGCAATAGAGATGAGAGCTCTTTGATTTAAGCGCAAATCCTGGTGAGCTGGATGTGGCGTCACCACGGAAACAGATGAAGTGTGTGTTTTATCACAAGCATGCCCTTTTTGTGACAGAATCGCATATTTTTTATTTGAATATTCTCATACATTCCACAAAGCTAGCAGTTAATTTACATTTTACCCAAAAAGACAGTTAATAGGGTAAATCAAACACCTGAACAGGACGATCGTCTTGATCACAGGCTCGTGAAAATGTGTTGTTTAAATCCATATTGTATTTTTTTTTGTGAGTTTTCAGATCTTAAAACTGTTTTGGCTGTTTTTACTAATGTGTGCATTCTGTCACCATGGTAACTGCTGAACATTCAACCACAGAGATACATGCAGAGCAACTAGGCAGTCCAAACAGCAGAAACTAATACAAACATAAATAACGTAAATAAATACCTGCAAAATATAATAATATGTAAGTTAGCAACACTTCAAACATGAAAATGCTTACTTTTATATCAATCTTGCAAGTCCCATGCATCCATAAATAGTAAATAGCTGTTGCATTCGTGGTTTGTTTTGGGATGCATATTTGCTCAACATATAAAGTTGTCATAACTGGAAATACAACGGTTTATCACAAGACCAAGTCAGCCTTTAGTGAGAGCTTATTATTTCATGTTTATATTTGCCCTCCTTGAGTCTGCATTCTCTCTAGTCCAATCATGTTGTTTTTTGAGTAGCCAAACTTTAGCTAAAGACATCCGTACTGAGCTGGTCCCCTCTAGGAGCTAGTACCCTCCAGGGTTCGCTCTGGACCCCTCAAAAGGGTTGGTACAGTTAACTTTAGATAGTGGAGGCACTTGCAGTCTTTACTTATCCGCTCCAAAAAGAACCTATGGAAACGAGGCTGATCTACGACCCGCCTTGATTCTTAAATAAGCATGATTTCCGTTCATGAGATGGAATGATGTTCCAAAATGGAACCACTGCAAGGAAAATGTCTGATGGAACTGTTATCCTCTCTGCAGTAGATCTGGCAGAATACAAGTGTTTAGGTTGTGCATTTGGTCATGAAGACACGTGGCAACATGCAGAACTGAAATTAAAATAAAAAATATCCTTTCTCTATCCATTATTGATTAAATATTAAGCTGTCATTAAATTATATGGTGTCAAATTTTCTAAAACTATCATAAGATTTCTCCTTCTCAAGGACACCTCTGCTGAGTCCTGGCTCTCAGTGTACGACAACACCGGTGCAATACATGTGATTGAGTCCCATCTGATTCAGTGGGTTTGTACTGTTGAAATTGATCCCTGTGGTATCTCCACTGAAGACCAGAGGAGCCAGCGTTCCAAAGAATTAAGAACGGCAGAATAAGACAGGCAGTGCTTGTTCGGCCTCTAAATAATACAGCACCATCACCAGCAGCAAACAAAAGCATTAGTGTAACCAGGGGCAATACAGGGGATAAGATACAACAGTGTGGAATGCTTAAATTACAGATGAGAGCATACATCACATTCATGTTTGGTGTCATTAATCATTTATGCAACCCAAACCTATGGGGCTTTAGAGCAGGAGTAAGTAAGACAGAAACTTTATATGAGACTTGAAAAATAAGAAACAAGCTTTTAGCTACAGATCTGGAATGAATTCATTAAAAAAGAAAATGTTGATTCATTTTTTAAGAGCCCCATTATTACCACATTAATTGAAATTAGGGGTGCCACCCTATCAGTTTTAGTATTACAATTATTGGGAAAATATTTTTCATGAGTAAAAAGAAGATCTTTGTCAATGTGACCGGCTTTGTGAAATCAAACTTTCTGAATGATAAAATAAAGTTAATGTGGCAACAACAGCTATATAAATGGTGTACATTTATGCTGACTCTTCTGGAGTACAGATGGAATTGAAATGACCTATTTTCTGCTTGATGCTGCCACAGTAAATAAATCACAACTAGATGGTGACCTGAATAATCACCTTTATAGATTATCCAAATAACCAAAATAATATTTCTAACTGACTCTAGCCAGTATGAACAGTTGATTTCAGTTAGAAAATCAGGAGGAGGCTGGATAACTTGAGGATATTCTTTAATGATGCCAGCAGATAATAGAGATTCACTTAAACATGCGTGTGTCAGTCAAAACTGTTGGTGCCACTCATCTTCATAGCAGGAGAGCTCAGGATGGTACCAAGCTTAGGACTTGGATTAGCTGCCTTGGTTAACCATACTTATCTTGCAGTGCGTCAAGAGCAGCAGTGTATGGGCTTGGGGGGTGTTTGCACTCCTTCGTGAGTTGGAGAGTACTGGGCAGCTTTTGATGGTTTAGCAGCACTTGGTATAAATAGATAAAAAAAATTGTATCATCCACTAAGGTGGTTATTTAGCAGACTGTCCAATGCCATCTTCAGGAGGGTAAAGTCACTCTCATGACTCCTCCCTAACACTGGCAGCCTGGGATGCCGAAGGCAGAGTTGATTAGCATGTTTGCTCCGAGTTGAGGCTGTAAACCAACATAGGGAGCAGGTAGTGGTAGAGGAGCCTAGATGGGATAGGAGGTGGCTGGGGCCATGGGTCTTAGTGCTTCAAGCAAAGCTTTAGGAGGTGTTTTAGGAGTGGTTGATAGGTGCTTGAAGAGGTGGTTAGTGCTGAGCACTGATGTGATGTTTGGCTAATTCAACAACAGTCAGTAGCTGTGCAGTGGCCAAGGAGTTTGCTCAGGGCTTCACTAGCTTGGAGGGCTTCCTCTTGTGACAACTGAGCAGCTTTGGCTTGGACCTGTATTGAAGTTCATGTTCAGCCCATGAATCTTCTTCCATCTGTTTTCGTAGGTTGTCAAGTTCAAGTTGTTTAGCATACTCCTCCTGTATTGCAGCTTGCATCTGAGAGAGTCCATCTTGTGGGGAGCAACCCATAGAGTAAGCAGTGTAAGATGCTTCTCTGGTTACTGCTAGTGCTGGATGAAGTGATTGGAGGATGTGAGCTGTGCACTGAATAGTCAACTTCATAGTCCATCAGATGTGAAGGTAGATGAGTTTCTCTGTGGGGCCTGGTGTCTTCCATGGATGCTCCATTATCCAGACTGTTTCAGCATTTCTCCAATCTGGTTCAAAGAACCAGAACTGAATATAGTAATCTCCACATTAACTTTGAATAAATAACACTGAAGTGGTCAGTATGAACAGTTGTTCTACTCAGAGAATCAAGTGGCAGCAGATAATAGATATTCAATTAAGCATGTGTGTGGTCTGGGATTCAGAGGTTCAAGATTTTGTTGTTATTGTCATAGAAAACAAGAATATTAAGTTTAGAGCATCAAACACTGCATAGGTTTGATGTAAAGTGCAATACAAAAGGTGCCAGAGCCCACCCAATAGCCCCCTAAATAACCCCAGTGTAAACATTAGCACAATAATGACATTCTGTGCAGCACATGTGCAATAAACAATAACTTAGCAGCAGCAGGGCATCAACGGCAAGTGCATCACAGGGACATACAATCAGATATGTGGACTATTTTATGCCATTATGCAACAATGCAAAGTCCAGTTCAATGCTATTGTGTTGGTGGATGTGGTTATTGTCCAGGGAGAGGGGCAGAGAGGGGATACAGGCTGTTGGTCAGTCTGATTGTTCTGGCCTGTATGGACCTGTACCTTCTTCCTGAGGCCAGCAGGTAGAAAAAGTGATGAGCAGGGTAGTGCTGGTCGTGCAGGATGTTGCACACTCTCCTCAGACAGCGAGTGGTGTGTACTGATCTCTGGGAGAGTCGCCCCAGTGATTTACCCTGCTGTTTTCACCACCTGCTGGAGTGCGCTGGTCAGCCTTAGTGCACCAGGAGAACTACACTAATATATGTCATATGTCATAACACCTTGATGGCACAGTTGTAGAAGTTCACAATCAGTGATCTGGGCATGTTGGCACTCCTCAGTTTTCTCAGGTAGTAGAGGCGTTGTTGGCCCTTCCCCACAGCTGAGGCAGTGTGAATGCCCCAGACAGCTCTTCAGTCAGGGTCACCCCCAGGAATTTAAATTTAGACAATCTTTCTACCACCTCTGCTGATAGAGCGAGGTCAGCTATTCTGACATTTTGTGGGCGGTTTGTTAAAAAGTCCACAATACAATTCCACAGTGGTGTTTAGTCCAAGATGGTACAGCTTGGACCGGAGTTTGTATGGCCGGATGGTGTTGTAGTCCACCAAGTAGTCCACCAACAGAACCGTGTATAGGTGTTCTCACACTCCATATGCTCCAGTAATGTGTAGAGTACAATGGAGATGGCATCCTCTGTTGACCTGTTCTCCTTGTATGCAAACTGGTATGGGTCGAGTGATGGTGATATTGCAGCATTAATGTGTTTGGTGACCAATCTCTCCAGGCATTTGACAGGGATGGAGGTGAGCGCCACAAGTCTGTAGTCATCTAGACATGTGACATTGGACTGTTTAGGGATGGGAACTATCGTGGCTGCTTTGAAGCTGATGTTGATGCTGTGGAGGGCACATCTCACCTCATGTGTGCTCAGGACTGGGGCAGAGTCAGTAGAGGGGTGGGGAGGCAGGATAGGGTCGGTGTTCTCCCTCTCAGCATAAAAGAGGTCTAGGTCCTTCGCTAAGGTGGGACAGTCAGCTGAGGAAGGTGGTGGTTTCCTCTTACACCTGCCTTGGGTTTGTTGCGGCATCAAACCTGGCCTGAATATACCTCCTGTGTTGTTGTTTGGCAGTATGGATGCCTCTAGCAGAGCAGCCCCTGATGTGCTGTATAGCTCCTGGTCTCCACTATTCCTAGCTCAGATTAGTTGTTGTTCTCCATGTGTCATCCAGGGTGGACTGTTTAGAAACACATGGAATTGTCTCCGGCATATTACATAATCCATACAGAAGCAGATGTACTGGCAGATGAAGTACTCAGCTGACAGGTGATGTTCTCCGGTGTTCAGTAGTAGGAGTTCAGTCGAACTGTACTGAAGTGCAAAACTGTGCAAAATAATACACAGCACCACCAACAAAGTACAAAAACTAAAGCAGTTTTAAGACATCCATTAGTGTGCACTACTACTACTGGCACTACACCACAGTGTGTCTTGGTTCAAAACACAGAATACAGAAAAAATGGGCATGAATTTGTCATGATATAAACTTAAAAGGCCTTAGAAACAAAAATGCATTTCATTGCTCTATATAGGATTCAGAAAACTCAGGTAACATTAAGTAACTACAGTTGCACTGCAGCAGCAAAGAGCTATTTTTAGCGGTAGCTTCATTGACGGGCCAATTGGCAAAGATAAACAACTAATTCAGGCAGTTCAACAACCCAAACAGCAGAAATTGATACAAACATAAATATATATGTGCAAAATAAAATGGTAATATAATGGTATGTAAGTTAGCAGCTCCTCAAACATGAAAATACTCAATATCAATATCGCACAACAAAAATGTCGCTGCTAGAACAGAGTGGAAAAAGCTAATTGCAGCAGTTAACTAGGCACATATGAAAACATGGAACTAAACATGGGTCAATCCCAGTCTGTTTGATGTTGACATTTCTGCAAATAGCAGATTTAGTCACAAGGTTTAAAAGAAATTACTGTCAGTACTATTTACAACTACTTAAGACATTAGACAGACACAGAGATTTCTATTAAAATAGCACAATGGTTTAATGAAAAGAGCAGGATGACAATACATCAACACTGACTTAACTCATTTCCTCTTTGCCTCAAATGTACTGAATCATTTCAATGATTCAGTATGATTTGTTTGGAAGGAAATGTCAAACAATGACATAACATATTTATAACTGTATCATACACTGTTAACACAGGTCCCAATAGTATTAACATACAAAGGTACCACTGAGAGGAAGTCCCATGGATTTTGGAGTTTTGTCACAGTTGTGTAGTTACAATGTATGCTATGAAGAAATAAATAAAGACTCCAGTAAACATATAACTTTTATAAGCTCAATGTTTTATTTGGACTTGTTTAGCATTTATTTTTTCCTGATTTACCAAATTAATACATTCTCTAGGCTACTCCTGTAAATCAAAGCAAGCAATCCTGACTTTTCTTCAGATGCTGATATACCACACATATATGTAAAACAGCACCATCTTTAGGTGACGACAGCAACTATTAAACAATGAGTTGAGTCTGTTTTTTTATACCTCTATGCATATCACAATATTTTTGTTGGGTAAACATAAACTAATTCTGTACACAGACACTTAATATACAGTACTCCGGGTAAAATGGCAGTGGCATGGTGATGTGTCTTTATACAATAACTTATTGCCGTTCCTTCTGTTTTTTTGTATTTATAGTAGATTTGTTTTTGTTTTTTTACTGCATTTACGGAGTCACTAGTTCAAGCACAACCTTTGTCCCAGATGTCTCAATGATTTAACATTTATATGACATAATCGTGGCATCAAGCTCGTTCAAAGTTTCTTTATTGTCATGATTACAAATCATTTTCTTACACAAAATAACACGCTCCCGCACAAAGTTAGTTATGTAAAGCATATGCCAAACTGTAACAAGGTTTAATTAAAGGTTGATACTGATTTGGCTTCCTTTATATTTGTGCTTTTATGTTGTGTGAGTTTTGTTCATCTTTTAGAAAACCAAAGCTTTATGCTGCTCCCAGGGAAATACTTCTCTGCCAAGATGACCATAACAGGCCGTGGACTGGTAAATGGGGGCTCTACTTAGACCCAGTTACCTAGAGTAAAAAATAAAAAATAAATAAATAAAAAAAAACTATAACTAACCAACTATATTGGTATGTTATATTTAACTTACTTTACAATGATTCCAAGAAGTTCTTCTGTACAATTTGCAGCAGTCCATCCTCATCTCTAGATGACGTGCTGTAGGGAAACACAGAGATGGGAAGTGGGTGGCTGACACCAGTGGCATATGTCTAATGCAAAAAAAAATGTGATTGTAAATATAATATAAAAATGTAAAGTAGTAAACAAACTAATTACCTGGACAAGAGCCCATCTGCAGAGTCCAGCTTTCACCAAAGATTAGGCCGCCCTTGAACTTTTGAATATTTTTTCCAGAGAAAGCTCCTCCTCCCACCTCAGCTTCCATAGGTGTTCACAAAAATGTTACGTCCTGTAAGGTCTGTATCAGTCTGTTTTCAGTACCATAAAGTTACTGTTGTTATACCTGACAGATATTTGTCAGGAATAACAACTTTCTCCACCTTCTCCATAATCTGGTGCCTGATCTCCTCTAGTGTAATGTTACGACTGTGTTGCACTGAGATAACTGCATGAACTGTGACTCCATTGCCCCCATGTTGTCTTTATATTCCACAGTTACCTGCAATAGTAACCTTTATAGGCACCACCCTAAAATGCTAAATTTTGTAGTCATTGTATACAGGGACCTGGGATTTGGAGTCAGGTCGTATCCATGGACACTCTCCATTACGGGACAGGTCCTCTCATCCTGTAGTTCAGTTTGTGAGCCAGGAGTCTGGTCAAAGGCTCGTCTGTCTCATCACTGAAACATTAGACCCCGCAAGACAATGTTGTTGAATATATATATTTTTCTATAAAATCCTGCTGAGATTTGTAATGTCATATTCGGGGGAGTCCTGGCTCCAAAAGGGACACTGTAGCACATGTTTGGTAGTTGTTGTTTTTGTCATTGAATATTAATAAATGTCCTCATGCTCTCCACTTCTGAAGACACAGTCAGAGATCTCCAAACATTGTGACTCAAGGGCAATCAGCACATTACACCTGTTCTCGACAAACCCTGCAGATCACAGAGAAATCCACAGCTGATTCAGGTATAACTTATCAGTTATATCGGTTATTTTGGCATTTTGTAGCCTAACAGATCAGAACATTAGACCCATAACTGACGACAATATATGTTATATTATTCACCTGAATGTCCTTCTAGGTTTTTGCTGACGGTTGTTCTTGGGTCCATCACCTTTAGCTTCAACTGCGCCTTTCAGAAACCTCAGTCTAGAATCTGATTTTAATAGTTGTGATTATGTGTGTGTCCAGCAATTATTAATTTCAACAAGATAGGTCTGGTGCCACACTTTAGATGAGTCAACTTTTTGATCATTTGGATTTAGGGAGAGACCAGGACATGTTGTCACACTGATTAAGTTGACACACTGCAGTTTTGTTTTTGTTTTGTTTTTTATTTTTCAAAACTAGGGCCTGCACTTCTGTTCTGATAATGAACTAATTTTGTCTTTGTTTGCCTGAGATATCTCCTGAAAAGCATTTTTTATAGTCACATAATGCAAATTTGAACATATAACATACATTTTTTACTAAATATTGCAAAACACCTGGGGGGTTTGGGGCAAATTGTCACACATACTTAACTCTGCTTAAAACAAAGTATCACCCAATTCAAATAGTCACATAGCCTATATTTTAATTCTGGGTGTATATAAGAGACATGTTGCTCTTTCATGTAGTATCAGTGTTGGTCAGAATACTCATCTGATTAGTGACTACTGATTACTCCTTCTAAATGTAATCACTGCTCAGATTAAAGTAACTGAATTATTTATTACTAAAATAATCTACGGAAAAAAGAAACACACAGCACAATAACCAACTTATAAAAAAACATTAATTCTTCACGCTAATTAGGCTAGACTTATATATACACAATTATTTATATAACCTGATTACAAGCAGAGTTACCGCACACAGTCCTCCTTAAACCAACATGTGTACTGTTTAGGTTCATATCCCATGATGCCTGTGCACTGTTTTACGGCACAGTTGTTGGATTACACACATTTTTGGCACAGACAAAGTTACTAAAAGTTACTAGGGCAAATAACCATATTCTATTTAGTCATATTTCACTTGCCCAACGCGGTTTAAGACTTTATGTGTGAGTTCTATTTAACATCTGTAAAAACACACAATATGACAACTGAATACTCACTGCCGCTCAAAACAGGATGAGGAAATAAAGTGGAGTAGGCTAACGGATGACTTCACCCTTATTGCCTTGCAAATATGTGCGTTTAGCACACGCAGCCCTTTGCTCCTCAAAGTGCGTCCCCCGCGCGCGCCTGCTGCCTCCCCTGTCCTGTCCTGTCCACTCCTCACGGCCCACGGTGAGTACATCTACATCTGCTTTGGGATTAGAAAACAGTCAGAAGAATCTAACTATGTAAAACTTCAGATAAGTTAATCAGGATCTGAGATAGCAACAGTGCTCGGCCCAACATGTGTTTCTTTTTGAGACAATGATAAAGGCTTGGCCAGTTAATGAATAACAGAAAGGTGCAACCTTCACCGGACATTTGCCCTGATCTTACAGAACGGCTCACAATAAAAGCTGTGTTCCTTTAACGATGACTTTGGTGCGGATTATTGTTGGATGAACTCTGTCGTCAGCTGTGACATGAACACAAACAGTCCTGCAATGGTAAGTTTAGATTCTGTTTGTAGTTGTACATTAAAACCAGTGATGTCTGTATGTCCAAAGCAGCTCCGTGTTTTCTCTGCTCATAGTTCCCTTCTATGCAAATTAACACATTGTAAGCACTTTTTCAGGAAGTCCAGCATAGTCACTAGGTCTCTGTTCTCTTTTCTGCTTCAGTAGGCTTCTATATCCTTTACTGATGTGTAAATGCAGTTATGTTGGCTCTGAAACTGTAACTTTTAACATAAATATGTACATGTGTCATTTTCTAGGCAGACCCAAACTTTCAAACACCTTCCTCTGGCTCATCTGCTAAACTTGATCATGTACAAGGTCAGGTCAATGAGGTGAAAGTTATACTCAAAGACAATATCAACAAGGTGCTGGAAAGAGGGGACCGATTAGATGATCTCATTGGCAAAACAGACGACCTACAAGCATCTGTGAGTTGTGCTGTTTGTGACCTTTCTCCTCTGTTGTAAAGTAAAATTGCTGATACCACTGCAAGATCTCAGCTAACTTAGGAGGTTGAAAGTGTGTAATTTTTTTATTTTCAGGCTGACTCCTTCCAAAGAACGTCTTCTCGAGTTGCCAGGAAATACTGGTGGAAAAATATTAAGATGATGATCATAATAGGTGTGGTTGTTTTGATCATTGTCATTCTCATCATTTTGTTTGCCACAGGGGTTATATAAATCTTAAAGATGATAAGAATTATATTTATCAAAATACCGAGCACTTTTCAATTGTACTGGTGGCCTGTATAAAGGTAAAATCAATGTATTTAAGTCTAAATCGCTTAAGCCCAACGTTTATAGCTTGGCTATTCCATGTATTTCTTAATTAGTCATTTAAAAGTCCTAAAATAGCTAAACTGACTGAGTTTTGTTGAGGTATTGTTTAAAATGTGCATGAAATCATATTTAAGATTTCTCCGTGTCCAGAGCTCCCCTTCCCTTTGCATAATGTCACTGTGTTAATCGAGGAAGGAAGTGTGTAAAGTCCATACTCCTTCAGCAGACTCTTTACTTTAACCATGCAGGTATCTTATTGTTTTAGCTTCAGTTTAACTAGGCCTGCTTCTACTACTTACTATTTTAACCCTAAAAAAATAATGGCTCAGATAATTTGACATGTAGGCTATTCTAGAGGTGTGCAGGAAAATATGTCAAGTAGTGATAAAAGTTATATCCATTGACATGGATATCAGCTTAAACAGGAGGTTCTACGGTGTAGTGCAGTGCGTCGGTAAGGAGTACAGCGCCGTATGCTGGACAGAGGCTTGTACTGCAGCTTTTCACAACAATATATCTTCTCTCCAGATCTGAAAGTTTATCTTAGTGTTGACGTCGAAAGATGCAATTCTGCGAGAATGTAACGTGTTTCTGTCCTTGATTTACAGTTTCTCTTTGTTAGGAATGCAGATAAAAATGAGCTTTCAAAGCTAGCATTTGTTACAAGCATCCCCACTTTTGGGCATTATATGACTATAAAATGTTGTAAGGAAATTAAATTATAAAACTCAACTCTACTTTTCCATAGTAACGAAAATATTCACTCCAATACTTTTTTTAAAAGCCAGACGAAAGCAAAATTGAATATATTAAAGTGATCTACAACACTCCGATCCTGAAATTTGATAATTTCAATTACTTTATTTTGTCCATTTTGTAAGTCATACATTGTATATGCTGTATGTTTACTGTTTACTTTATTAAATGTGTATAATCATAAAACAACAAAGCTGTGTGTGACCAAGCCAGAAGTGTAATACATTTTTTTATGAGCCCCACACCTATGGCTATTATTGACACATAACTGAGGAAAGCAGATATTGAGTATTATTTAAATAAGCACAGAACATAAAGACTTAAGTCATTTGAGACACTGAATACTCAGAGAAGAATTGAAGATGATGAGATAGTACTAATTTTTTCATTCAGTCACTGCACTTTACTTGATAACCATCATCTTGACAAAGGTTCCTCCCGTGGACAGAAGTCACTCAACACACCTATATAAAACAAAGAAACACACTTGAATAAGAAATATTAAGCATTAAAAAAGCATAACTTAAAGCTAAACTTAAATTAGCTAGAAATCCCCATTAAAACATAAAATCTTCCATTTGTCAAAGGACACATTAAGCAAAAGCATTACATGCAAATTTCTGGAGATATATTGACACTTCATTTTCTTCTTGTTTTACAAAAAGAAAAAAAATAAGAGAAAATTTGTTAGAGTAAAATAATAGAGAAAACTTTTCCATTGCTGTCAGTAACAAAATACAGTAATACATGTACAAAAAGCACTTTATCCCCCACCACAGAGGAGTCCAATACGAACCAGGTTTTAAGGACTACAGGCTAAATAAAGAAACAAGCATTTAGGCAATATTAATGCATGTATTATAATAATGACAGTATGAACTGGAAAGTCTTGAGAATGCTGAACATAGCCTTTAAAAAGCAAATAGTTATTTTAAAAGATCAAATATAGTAATTATGTGTGGGGGAGTAAGGGCCTGTAAAAAATAACATTACATATGTTTGTTATGTGTACTTTACATTAAATACATTAAGAACAATTTGTAGAGAGAATGACGACAAAGCTGGAAGTGTCCCATACTGTTTAGTTTAGAAATGCTGATACAGGATGTTGTAAGACCATACCAAATGGCAGCATTCGAGAGCTCATGCGTCTCAAACCCGGTCCGCATTGAGCGGGCCCTGAGAGTTTCTGGGAGTCAGCTCATGGCCTGCAAGGAAGCTCCGCTGGCAGGTACAAACAAGGTATGTCAGAGTTAGGAGACAACATTTCTTTTTCTGTTACCTTGCACAACTTTGCCATCCATTAATTGTAGTATCAGTTCTTTACCTGTTAACTTTACAATTTAAAAAAAGATGCAAAAAGGCAGCAGAGGGCCAGCTGTGTTAAATGATAATCAGCACAACAGTGTAAAATCTATGTTACCACTACTGTAAGTACTTGTGGGTGCTGAGAAAAAGAAATAAAATTACCCCATACCAAAGTTAATTGTCTATCTTAGCATAAAGCCATGGTTTCATAGCTGTACATACCTACAGTCCTTCTGGGTTTCCCCGTCAATATGGCTTGTAAGTGTTCGAGTGACCACCTCGCCTTGGCGACTTGCCGTATCCACCTGACTGACCTTCAAATGTTCACCAAGAAAAACAATATTTCATACATATTTCTGGCCATTTTCTGACAGCTTCTGAGTCAGTTGCTACTTACTGTCATAATCACTGTATCCACCATAGTAGTTGTTGTAAGCAGGATAATCATAGCCACTATATCCTCCATAACCTTGATTATATCCATAATTTCCATAACCTTGGTTCCAATAGCCGTAATTCTGGTTCCAATTTTGATTAGGACCTGCAATGCAGAAAGAGAAACCTTAATCTATTTCTTGACTTACAGACTGTGCCAAGTTATTACATTTTAAGAATTGCTCAAGTATTTATGTATAATGCCAATTTTGTTGGATTGTGTGATTCAGTTATTTATACACTGTATAATCTTGATGAAGACATTCATTCATTCTGTGCCTACCACCTCTTCCCCGAGCCCGAGATCCACCTCTGCCGCCCCAGTACTGCTGTTGCTGGTACTGCTCCTTTGACATGGCAGCCTTCACTTCACACTAAACAAATTGTTAATTGCATATAAGTCTAATATGAGCATATTTGTTCTACAAATTGAAGAAAAAGGAAAAAACCTTGCTTAGACCAATATTGTGGAACTTTTTCTCCATGATGGTCTTAACTGGCTCATCCTCTTTGAAAGTTATAAAACAGAAACCCCTCCTTTTATTAGTTTTATTCTCCATGGGAAGTTCAATTGACTCAACCTGTTGATTTGGAACAATGACTTATGTAAAAATTATAATAACAATAACAATAGTAATATACATAGCTGAAACATATTAAATACATTTGACATACCTCACCAAAAGCCTCAAAGTACTCTCTCACTTTTTCCTCAGGAGTGTCTGGTGAGAGACCTCCAACAAAGATCTTTTTCACTGGTTCTTTGCCCTTCATAGCCTTTGCCTTTTTGGGGTCGATTACTTTTCCATTTAGTTTATGCTCATTTTGTGAAACCACCTTGAGAAAATAAACAGTAAGAGTAAGCAATTGATGTTTTTTTTTTTTTTTTTTTGACAAATTCCTCATACCCTTTCAACACTTTGATGATCTTTAAAAAGGACAAAACCAAAGCCCCTTGAGCGACCAGTCACTGGATCAAGCTTCAACGTGCAGTCGAGAACCTCACCAAATTTGGAAAAGTAATCTTTCAGGTCTTTTTTAGTTGTATCCCAGCTCAGGCCCCCAACAAACATCTTCCTGCAAAAGAAAACAAAACTTAAATCACTACACATGGTCTATTTCAAAGTGCCTAATGATAATAATAATCTTTTCAATTGCTTTTATTGCAATGACACATGTACTGCACCTGTAATTGAACAAATGCAGTATAGGTCACTTTTATTGTATACTTTGGAACATTCTAGGCAAAAATATTTAGCATATTACTGAAAACAAGAAGGTAGAAGACCCACAATGAAAACGCAATATAGTAGCTGATATTTTAGATGTTCCATTTATGTTCTCTATTTAATCTTGAACAACAATAACAGTTTTATATATTTATGATAAAAGCAGATAATGCCGAGAAGGAAAATAAGTATGTTGCACCAGTTTTATTTATTGGGTGCCTGGAGTCAGTAGTTTAATGTTTATTGATGGGATTAGCGCAGAAAAGAAGTATTTCTGTTCTTCGTGGGGTTCGATTATAACTGCAAAAGAGGCTAATACATGTGGTGCTTTGGTCTAGATCTAGAAATGACGAGTTTAAGGCAGCAAATCATACACACCCCTCATCCTCTTCGTTTTTACTGGCGTCAATCCTGTACCCTTCGGCCTCTGTCTCACTGCCCATAGTCATTGGATCGTCGCTATTTGCCTCCCCATCCTCCTCCATCCGCATAAGGCTCGAGTCTTCGCTAAATTCGTAGTCCTCTGACATGCTTTGTATAAAATCTAATCCAAGATAGGCCCGACAATATAAATAAAGTACACTACGTCAAAATAACCTACTTATAGCTATCCCGCTAGTCGTCTTTTGGATCAGCAGCGCCAGACAAGACTCCTGGGTTTTTCTAATAATGTCGCAGTAGTAACGGCTGCAGCGGTTTAATGTATAAAGATATTTAAGGAAGAATAAGCATTTAGCGTGTTGAAGTTGAGATATAAACTGAATAAAATAAAATTGTGATCGTCGCTCTATTCGCGATGGAGGATGCCGCAAGTTGTATCGCCACCTAAAGTGTCGGAGTGTGTGGCGTAAAAGTTTTGATAATTGTGCCACTGCAAAATAATTCATTTTTAAACTTTAACGATATATTTCTTAATTTTTAAAAAAGAGAAGAAAAAAAACTAAAATGAAAACACTTGAAATGCAAAACTACGGCTGTGTCCGAATGTCCACCCTAACCCCTAACCCCTACCCCCTCATTCACTACATAGGCCTGCTCTGTTTAACTGACCACAGTGCACTCGTTCACAGAAGCAGCTCCCTACGTACAGGTCATGTGACTCTGGAGTCTGGGTGAAAAAGTCCGTTAAACTCTGAATAAACATGATTTCTGTAATAAATAATGGTCAGATTGCACTGACACTGAGATGTGGAAATTATTGCTCTTTTAACAGTTCAAGCTAAAGTAAGCGGTTAACGTCAGCAACTTTATACAATCACGGGCTATTTTTTAAATGTTTTTTTTTTTTTTTTAATATTTTTTTATGAATAATAATAAAGGTTTACAACATTTGTGGCATAGTAGAAAAGTTACACAAGTAATAGTCAGAACAGACAAAGTATTAGATAGGAACGCAGATGAGAAAAAAAATAAATAAATAAATATTAATAAATATAATATAATAAATATAATTAAATAAATAAAATACATAAATAAAAAACAAAAATAAACAAATATAATTAAATGAATAAGTAAATAATACAAAACGTTAAAGGATTTAAAAATATATATATATTCATAATCAGGGATCAACAGTGTCATAAAATAGTGCTTCTATCTGCTTTCATTCAGTCATGTTGTGTCCAGTTAAAAACCTGTCCCCGCGCTGTTGGTTTCCCGACTCTCGCAATGCATTGTGGTTTATACTGACCTGTCTAGTTTTGAATGCACTACTTTTTCGCCAACTGGACATTCGAACATCACTAAAACATCAGCGTAACCCCTAAATACTGCCCTAAGTGTGGAATAATGTGGACATTCGGACACAGCCATAGATTCTCTGGACACTACTTTTCAAGATGCATTGTGGGAAATTTTGAGTGCGCTACATTTTCACCTGCTGGTCATTCAGACACCACTACAAATGGCGTGGCCCCTCCTTAGTGCTCTAGCTAATGAATAGTGTGGACATTCGGGTTTTTTTATAGATCCATGGGACATTCGGACACGTTGCTTTTTTTTCTGAATGTCTCTCTTTTTTGTGTGCTGTATCTTTAGCGCCACCTACTGATTTGGGTACGTCAAAAACGAACATGTGGGCCGTTCTCTGTTGCACAGTGTCAAGTCAAACAGCTGCAAACCGACGCTAGAGTAGCACACAGCTCCTGCCTTCTCCAGTGAATGTACTTATGATAAATATTATAGATGTCTGCATTTTGTTGAGGCTTATTTGATCGCACCGACGGGTTAACCTTCTTCTACTTTGTTCAACATACCAGTGTAAAAATCATCTATCAATGCTAAGCTAGCTGAAGACAGAAGAAAAAAATGGCTACTGTTTCAATACCAGTAAATACTTGTGCACTACTATTGGATATCGAAGGGACGACGACTCCAATCACGTTTGTAAAGGTAAAGTATGTTTTTTTGTGTCTATTTGCGTGGTGTTGTTGCTTCAATGGCGATCGGGTCTTGTTTGTTGCACTCTGCCCCTCGCCCACAAAATGTACTGTAATGTTGATTAGCTATTGTTATTATGCAGGTTATAAAGGCTGTAGCTTTTCTTTTATTTCGCATAACGTGTTTGTTAATTTGGAGCTAATTATTGCTGCTTTAATGTGTCTTTTCTTTGTCTGATTTTTTTTTTTTTTAGGATATACTATTTCCATACATAAAGGAGCACCTAGAAGATTACCTATCAGCGCACTGGGAAGAGGATGAATGCAAACAAGATGTCCATCTTCTTAAAAAACAGGTAAAAGGAGTCCCTCACTATTGCAATAGTAGTTTGATCAAACAAATCATATGTCCTCATACAATTCTCTTATTGTTTACGCCATCAGACAAATGAAAACCCATAAGATTAGATTTATTACAGTCCAACTAAATTTGTAACTTGCGCTTTGTTGTAATAAGAGTAATTTGCCATTGTGTCCAGTTGAACTATACCTCAAAACTTTTAAATAATTTAATTTAATATTTTAAATTTAAAAACATTTAAATGTTATGATTTTTAATGTTTTCAATGTTATGAAATGCATTTCTGTTAATAATAATGATGATGATGATGTGATAATAATGATACTAAGAATAATAATAATCAAGCTGTAGATTTCACTATTACTATTTAAACCACGTGAACTTAATTATAGTCAAGTTTCTTTAAAAAAAATGACAAAAATACAAATCACTGTTGAAACTGAACAAACATGTTTAAATTATAAACAAAAACAGATGGAGTAGGTTTAGCATTGACCATACTTCACAGCACTGACAGTTATTTATCTACCAACCACTAAACTAACTATAGGAGAGGAAAGTCCACTCTCACACCTCCTTTGATCCCTGTATCTCATCTGTATCCACCCTTTCGCCTCTTCTCCCTCTAGTGCTCATCCAATGTTCTCTCTCCTTCCTGTCCCTCTCCTCTGCCTCTCCATGAGTTTTTACTCTGGTGATTTTACATATTTTACTTTGCATTTGAACATTTGAAATGCTAGTGTCACAACAAGATTGTGATAAAGAAGGCCCATAATATAAGCGACAACTGACAACACTATTCAAACAATTAAAAATGCAATAATCTATTCAGTGATGCAATAATCTATTCAATGATTTTTGAACACAAACCCAAAACATGTTAAACAAGTTAAACATTTAAACATTTAAAGGTGGTGGGCGTGTCAACTCTGTCAGCCTAAAATGTCAACTCCATCACACATTCAACTTGACATTATAAAATATGTTATTTATGCTGTATGAATATACATAATATACAATTTTAACCAAGAAATGTTGATTTAATCCATTTCTAATTTCATAAATAATATTTTATTAGCACATTTAGAGTTAGTGCTGAACTCTAAGTTGACAGAAATTCAAGTTTTTCACTTGTTATGATATACTAAAGCCAGCTTTTTGTTCCATTTGTGAGTTGTCACGATGAGGCATAGACTCACTACAGTATTGTTTAAAATGTATCAGAATGGAGTGATGGAGTTGACATTTTCTAGCTGTGATGGCAGGAGTTTCAACATTGTTGGTCTTCATTATCAAAAAGTTTAAAAGTTACCAGATTTGTGTGTGGGGTAATGCTACGTTCACAAGTAACAAATAGGACCCTCAGAGTTTACAGACTGATATTATTAGTTAGTTTTTTTTTTTTTTCCTTAAGAAAAAATATTTACAATCTAATGCAATTTGATTCACATAAATATATATTTTTTAAATACTTGTGTTTTCTCTGTATTAGTGTATTAGGCTTCTATGCTCCTTATTACCTTCACATGATCTAATAATCTATGCTTAAACCTAATTATCAACATACACAGTTGAAACCAGAAGTTTACATATGCTTTTTGTTTTCTCACTGTTTGGGAGTAAATCAGACTAAAATTTTCCTGTTTTAGGTCAGTTAGGATTACCAACATTATTTCCATTTGCTAAATGCCAGAATAATGAGACAGCGATTTATTTATTTTTTTTAGACAACTTTTCATTACTTTTTTTAAAGTCAGAAGTTTACATACATTTCATTAGTATTTGGTACCATTGCCTTTAAACTGCATGACTTGGGTCAAACGTTTCGGATATCCGTCCACAAGCTCCCCAGAATTGTTGGTAAGAATTTTGGCCCATTCCTCCGGACAGAACTTGCGTAACTGAGCCAAGTTTTAAGGCCGCCTTGCTTGCCTGTGCCTTTACAAGTCTGCCCATAAATCTTCTATAGGACTGAGATCAGGGTTTGTGATGGCCATTCCAAAACATTGACTTTGTTATCCTTAAGCCACTTTGTAACGGGTTTGGCAGTATGCTTGAGGTTATTTGGAAGACCCATTTGCACCCAAGCTTTAGCTTCCTGGATGATGTCTTGAGATGTTGCAGTATTTCCAAACTGTAATCTGGCTTTTTTATGTCTCTTTTGGAGTAATGGCTTCTTCCTGGCAGAGTGGCGTTTCATCCCAAGTCGGTACAGTACTTATTTCACTGTGGATAATGACACACTCTTACCAGTTTCAGCCAGCTTCTTCACAAGGTCTTTTGCTTTTGTTCTTTGGTTGATATGCACATTTTGGACCAAAGTAACAGATGAACATGGCACCTTCAGGTGTCTGGAAATTGCACCCAGGATAAACCAGGCTTGTGTAAGTCCACAATTCTCCTGATATCTTGGCTGATTTCTTTTAACTTTCCCACAATGTTACGCAAAGGAGTGTGTTTCAAGTGTGCCTTCAAATACATCCACAGATGTGTCTATAATGGACAAAAAATTCTCAATAAACCTATAAGAAGCTTCCAAAGACATGACATGTTTTTTCCCCAAATTGTTTAACTGCATAGTAATATTAAAGTATGTAAACTTCTGACTTTGAAGAAAGTTAAAAAGTAAAATTATCATTGCATTTAGCAAACAGAAATAATTTTGGTAATTCTAATTGATCTAAAACAGGAAATGTTTAGTCTGATTTCATGTCAGACAGTGAGAAAGCGCAAGTGTGGTGTGGTTTCAGCTGTATAAGTTTGCCTCATCATTCACTTTGGTTAGTGTAGTTCCTGTTATAGGTTTGAGGTTGCAATAATTTGCAACAAAGTGGCATAATCAGTGTCAAGCCCAGATTATTACACTATGAGGGAGAGTTTTAGACTTTATATTTTCTGTTATGGCAGATAGAAGAGGACATGAAACAAAACCGATCTTGCCCTGTCCACACTGTGGACCAGACGGTACACACAGATGAAGAGAAAGCCATTAGGGAAGTGGTGGATAATGTTCTATGGCAGATGGCTGCAGACAGGAAGTCTACTGCGCTCAAGCAGCTACAAGGACACATGTGGCGGGCTGCCTACACATCTGGGAAAATTAAGGGCCAGTAAGTCAATTGTTTATCTGATCATTATGCATATTTACAATTTTTTTTTAAATCATGGTTGTTTTCTTAAACAGGGTATATGAAGATGTAATTCCAGCAATCAGAAGATGGCGGGCAAGTGGCCTAAAAGTTTACATTTATTCCTCTGGGAGTGTGGAGGCGCAGAAACTTTTATTTGAATACTCTGTCGAAGGAGATGTTTTAGATGCAAGTATTCTATAGCTGATTTTACACATAATTGTTCATTAAATTAAAACAGTCTGATTAACTTTATTTTTTTTTTTTTCCAGTTATTTGATGGTCACTTTGACACAAATATTGGTGCCAAGGTAGACAGTAAAAGTTATAAAAATATAGCAGAAAGAATTGGCTGTGGACCAAATGAAATCACTTTTTTGACAGATGTTACTCGTGGTGAGTAGTACTCTAGTTCTGTTTGTGGAATCAAACAAGCCATTTTGGCAGTTTTTGTTAATCAGACACATGGTTTTGTTTTCCAGAGGCAAAAGCAGCAGAAGATGCTGGAGTAAATGTGGTAGTGGTTGTTAGGCCTGGCAACATGGAGCTAACAAATGAAGAGAGAGACCATTATAACCTCATAACTACATTTAACCAGCTTGAAGTGTCGGGATAACATATCTATGGACAGTTGAAACAAAGACGTAACTCAGTTAAAATACTGTACTTGTTTTGTCCTCCTTGTCCCCTAAAGTCCAATTATAAATTCAGCTTATATTGACCCTCAAAATCATGGCTCACTAAAAGAACATTTAACAAAATGCTTCCAGAGTGCAAAAACAAATGAGCTACATGTTTGAAAGAAAATAAAGCATAGTTGACTTTTAACCTTTTAGTTAACATTCATAGTCCAAAATTTTGATTGTAGGAATGTCTTGTAATCAATGTGTCAAGGGAGATGTATAGTGGATAAACTTATGTGAAAAAAGACCTGCTTAAGTTGGTGTGCAACAAAAGGTGCTTTCAACTTGTGTGAGCCATTATAATTTTGTAGGGATGAAAAGACTTAAGAGTGATAATTGATGTATATTGCATAAAGCAAACCATGGAGAGTAAAAAAATAAAAAATAAATAAATGCATGCCTTCATTTTTGTGACCGTGGCTGTGAAGATAGAGCGGGGGACCTGGGCAACTGTAAATGTGATGAGAGCCCATTGGCTCAACTTGGGAGGTACATTTGTCTATTGTAAGGCAGTTAGGGTTAGGTAAATGCAACTGCATGAATCATGCAGTGTAATACTTTCAGCATCATAAGAACCATCACATTCATTAAAAAAAAAAAATCCTAAGAACTGCAGTAATTTTTATTTCATGTGTAGTAAAAGGATAACATTTACAAAAAAAAATATTTTAAATAAATACATTTTATTAAAATATTGTCTAGTCAAAAGTAAGACATTTGCCAAGAACATACAATAATTAAACAAGAGCCCTCATAGTTGAAATGAAAAGATCCTTACAATTATACAATTACTGTATTCTCTGAAGTTTTAAAACATGCATTTAAGAACTTTAAATGTTATTAAAGCATTGTCTCAAATGTGCTGATCTGAGATTATTACAATTATATTAAAAACAAAACAAAAAACAAGATTTTGTTTTGAACTAATGCATCCATACAGTGATGTATGGAACAATACATTACCATGTCAATGTTAAGTGAAAAAAAAAAAAAAAAAAATACTGAAGTAGTTGTAGTATTTATTACCAATTTCACTTTCAATAATTACTTCCAAAACATGAAACTACAATTATTCCTATTTTTTCCCTCATGAAAAGTTCCGCTAACAACTTAATTTATTTGGTATGACAGCCCAATAGAGAATTAATAAATCTATGCAATACTTAAATCAATGATCAGACCAGATTTACCACTGACTGATTGAAGTGAGGTTCAGCAGTCTATTAAACCAGTTTCCTGTACATCTTGATCAAGTTTGTCTGAATTACATTTTTTCCCTTACGATACTCATACTATGTGGTTAGTGCGTTGCTCATACTCCCAGTTTTTTGGCTTGTGTCAACACCACTTTGAGCACTGGCATAAAACCTGAAATTTCACTGAAGTTACTGCTGCTTACAATGTGTGTGTGGATATTGAGGCCCTCTGCGTAGGATCGTGACTCAATAGTCCTAGCAATATTATGAAGACCCCCTACAATAGCTGGGGATAGCTATAAAGGAACAAAAGATAGTGAGTCATAACCCAATACAAAGAATTTAAGTGCAAATACTCACCGTTTGCTCTCTCAGCTTGTCATAAAGTGTTTCCAAACGCTTGTTAGCGTCATCAAGTTTCCTTTTGGTTTGCTGAAAAGTAAAAATGCATTATTATATCAGATTTCCTTTAATAGTACCATCTTTCCTTAATCATGATTTGACTGGCTTTGCCACAATCGAATTTTACCAACAGTGCAAAAAAATGTTTTTATTAGATGTGTTTACCGGGTCTGTAGCAACAATTAGGCATTTTTGAATAAGGCCCTCAAATGTGTTTTTTAAAACAAAGTGCTCATCAGGAATGGGCTTCTTTGTGATCTTTTCAGCAGGCATAGACTGAGGAGGCTGAAAACACAGTAACTTGTCAGACAAGGTTGTATTAAATGTAGCATTGGATGAGAATAAATAAATAAATACACTCAACAGCATATATACAATATAAACAGTATACCTGAATAGCATCACCAATAGGTGCTCCAGGTGGACCTTCAGAGCTGGTTTTGGGCATTGTTGTGTTCATGGAGTTCATAGCAGAAGAGGGAAGTGGCTGCTGCATGCCTGAATAGGGGGTCTGAACAGCATGTGGGATCTGACCCATGGTCTGAGGGGACCCTGAGGGCATCTGCTGAGACTGGAGATTGACCCCCAGTGGAGCCATGATGGGGGCTGTAATAGGAGCAGGGGGGGTGTAGTTCTGTGGAACTAGCTGAGAATTTTTACAAGCAGTTTATTATAAACATATTCAACATTTTCATCACTGAAAGAAAATCTCCATTACCTTCTTCTTGGGAACTCGACTCAGGGTTGGAGGATCATTCCAGCCATTCTGAGGTCCTACAATCACAATGAAATTACTTTGAGGGAAATGTAATCACCGTAATTTTAATGTTTTTTTTTTCTTCTTAAAATCTGTTTTTGACTTAAACAAATTTAAAGTTGAGTGACACCTGAAATGCCGTTTATATGAAATGCCCCTTGACCATTTGCCTTGATGTGACATTTTATTGTGACTGTATAAAATTAATTACTATTGTAATAGCTTTAATAAACATAATTAAGAGTATATTCAATCAATCTATAATTTATGGAGATACAAAAAGAAAAAAAAATCTCCTATCACAAACACTTTCAGTCCATTATCTTAAACAGCTCCCTGGTTCAAAGTAGATTCTATAACAGGATGACAGGAACAGACTGTCTGTTCTTTTAAGAGGCAGGGATAAATTCTGGGCCAGAGTCATGCTGTGTACCTGAGACTCCACTCTGTGGAGGCAGCAGCATGTAAGACCCCGGAGAGCCAGGTCCACCATGCTGGAAGGACCCCATCGAGGATGGAGGCACAGCACATGGTGTTGAAGTGGAGATTTTGGGAAACAAAGGCGGATTGGAGGAAGAGGAGAAAGATGGGCATTGACTGCTGAGAGGTGAAGGGGCATAAGCAGCTTGAGATGGGACAGGCTGAGAGTAGTGAGAGAGAAAGCCTGGAGGGTGAGGAGCAACAGAAGCTTCAGCCAAAAGAGGTGCCATAGGAGGGGAATCCTGATGAGTCCGATATTCAGTCAACCCTCCAGCTCCCTGTGGGTACTGGTTAACCTGGGCATAGTCTGGGGTTATCCAGAACAAATAGACTTTGTTAGTGAAAATGTACATGCAAGTTCATCTACTACATACAAAAGGCATGCTAAGGTTTTTCATGCTAGGGTATTTTTTGGAAAAAGAAAATATACAAAGCAATTTTACAGAAAAAAACAATGTAAAGACTACTAGAGTATATATTGTTTGAAAGTCTGAAAAGATAGTTTTTTTTGTGTAACTTTCTTGGTGGAGGGTCAACCACCTTCTTGTCTCCATATAGATTCTAATGCTTTGCCTGCAGTGTTCAACAGCATGACATTAAATTTACCTAGTAAGTGATGGACCCTCTAAGAGAAAAGTTACATAATGCCGTATTTGTAAATGTTTGTTAATGTTTAGATGAGAGATAAAGATAATATATACATGATCCTAATATACACCTTCTGTTCCCAATATGAATATTTCCTTTAGTGTAAAATTGAATGTAGAATGAAAACAATGATTTAGCCCCGGAGACAACCTGGCCGAACCACCAGCACTCAGCACTAGTGCCACCTATGAGTGGGAAAAGTGGGCGCGACTGTGTACAAATAACCCATTGCTCTGCATCTGTGCTGGCTGGGGTCTGTCTGAATATGCATGTTTATAAAGGGCTCAAGACACTTACTCTGGTATTGATGGGAGTGCATGAAAGGCGCAGAGGAAACAGAAGGCACAGCGGCTGTGCCTGTGGTTGGCATTGCACATATAGGGTTCGATAGCTCCACCTTAAGAACAAAAAATATTAATCATGAATTCCTTGAATTCTGTGTTTTCTTTATGCAGTATACACATAGTATGCATTGTAGATGCATATGGAAATGCCAAAATTAGAAGGGAGGTGTGGTTGGACATCTAGTTAATAAAATTAAAATGTGGACAAGCTGTGACCCAGACACATCTATACCCATCAAAGAGCATATTTAAAACTTTAATTGATGAACATCATTAATTCATTTTTAACCATTTTAAATAATTCTCGTGTTTTAATTGTAATAGTAGTTGTTCTTTTTATTATTAATTATTATGTTTTGTGAAAAACTCGAATCCCTCATCATAATGAGGTCATCATCAACGATTCCTCAAGAATAAATAATGGTTAAATGAAAATAGATTAGACTACAAAGCTTGACAATTATGGTGAAGTTTATACATTTGGTTAAGTTTATATTTGACTTGCTTGTTAGACATGTACAGCATATGTGAAATACATAAAAGTAATTTCAAGTGTTTAACAAACAAATGAGTAAATTAGACTTCGGCCCTTATTTACAAAGTTATGATATAATGAATAGTATAGGAGAGCACCTTCATTTTGCTAGGCAAATGTTTTAAATTCCTTCTTAGAACGTAGCTCTACTTCCTTTAATTTTATGTAGGTTGTTTAATACCTTTGATGGGTCTGAGACAGTGCCAACTGGAAGAGGAGTAGGCACATGGGAGAAGGCTGTTGGAGTTTGATTACTCCAAGAGGTGACAGTAGAAGCAGCCCTGACCTGAGCACAGAGAGATGGTGATAACCAAAGTACCAACAAAAACACACCATAATACACCAACAGAGCCAACAGTCATCTGCCTCAAAAGAGCCAAAGGTCAATTAACAAATCTGGTTTCAACTGTAAATACATCTGACTTCAACAATAGAAGTTTACATACACTATCTAAAAAGTACCATACGATTTTTTTTTTACATGAATTCAGAATAAACTTTTCCTGTTTTAGGTCAGTTAGGATTACCAAAGTTATTTCTATTTGTTAAATGCCATAATAACGAGAAAATGATTTTTTAAAGACAATTTTTCATTACTTTGAAGAAAGTCAGATGTTTATATACATTTCATTAGTATTTGGTACCATTACCTTTAAACTGTATGACTTGGGCCAAACATTTTGGATATCCTTCCACAAGCTTGTGGGGATTGTTGGCAAGAATTTTGTCCCATTTCTCCTGACAGAACTGGTGTAACTCAGCCAAGTTTGTAGACCACCTTGTTTGCACATGCCTTTCAGGTATGCTCATAAATTTTCAATAGGATTGAGATCAGTGTTTTGTGATGGCCACTTCAAAACATCAACTTTGTTATCCTTAAGCCACTTTGTAACAGGTTTGGCAGTATGTTTCGGGTCATTGCCCATTTGGAAGACCCATTTATGCCCAAGCGTCAACTTCCTGGCTGATGTCTTGAGATGTTGCTTCAGTATTTCCATGTAATGTTCTCTCCTCATGATGCTATATATTTTGTTAAGTTCACCAGTCCCTCCTGCAGCAAAACAATCCCACAACATGATGCTGCCACCCCCTTATTTCACAGTTGGGATAGTGTTCTCAGGCTTGCAAGTTTCCCCCATATTCCACCAAACATACCAGACAGACTTGTGCAAGTCCACAATTCTCTTCCTGATCTTTCCCATAATGTTACACAAAAAGTCAGTTTCAGGTGTGCGTTCAATACATCTACTAACTCAAATGTTGTCAACAAACCTAAAGGTTTAGTCTGATTTGATGTCAAACAGTGAGAAAAAAAGCGTATGGTACTTTTTATATAGTGTATGTAAACTTTTATCTAAACTGGTTTCATCTGTATGATTCTACCATAAATTGTATTTCAAACTGTGGCTAAAATGGAAACAAAGTGAATTAAATAAATGAAAAAACCACCTGCAATGTGCTTGAGGATTGGTGGCAAGTTAGTATGAAAGTTTTGAAGTGTCAAACAAATTATGCAGCCAGAAGATAAAAGGTGAAGTGAAATGAGTGCTGAAAAAAATACAACATAGACCAATGTAACTCACGGGCTGGTAGTACTGAAGCTGAGCAGGAGCAGTGGTGGTGGGCTGCACTACAGAATATGGGTTATTGGATTGAGTAGGAGTCTGCAGATGAGGGACCTTAGAGGGGATGCTTTGCGTTTTGAAAGATGCTGGGTCCTGCTGACCTAGAGCATGGCTCAGACGCTCACGAAGCAGCTGAATACAAACCTTCATAGCAGAGCAGATCAATCAGTATGATGTTCACAGATTTCCATAAAGTATCATATCATTGCATTATGTACATACATGGTTGGATTCGTTGGGTAGGTAAGAAAGAGCTGTGGTCAAGCAACCCTGAGAGGCTAATAGTTTTGCATACTCGCTCATCTTCTTGGCTAACAGGACCCCAACTGCAAGAGGACCCAAGTTTTGAGTCTGTTCTACTGCATGTTGCATCACAACCACTTTTTCCACCAGGTCCTAAGGGAAACAGTTTAATTGTTACACATGAGGTACAAATAATTTTGTAAGGTTTGCTACATCAAGCAATACATCGAGATGTCTGGCTAAAACCAGTTGAGAGCAATGCACAAGGTTTGATTTCTTTGCCCTCTGCTGTCTTCACCCAATCAGATTTAAGAATTAGTTTGAGTGATCTGCCCTTTTCCAGATCCGTTTTAGCGAGAGCTTGATAACATGTAAAACTTGACCCAAGACTACAACACATTTCAATCTGGCCTCTTCCAGGTTAACTTTACAGTGTGTCTGCACATCACCTGTAGAGAGTGTGGATTGCTTCCTTCTTGTGCCTTGATCCAGCAAGACACCAGTTTCTCCAAATTACCAGCACAGATGTAACAGAGACAGGCCTGTGCTTGCAACTTGGGATCATTTGCTCCCTCCAATCTACCACCAAGGAGATCTAATAGATAAATGTAATTGCTTTAGAAAATAAAACTTGATCACAATGACAACTGTTACAATATCACATGCAATACACACCACAAAGGGCGGAAAACTCCTGAGTCTGAGCATATGTCATAACAGCAGCCAGCGCCTCCTTCCAGTTCTGTAGCTCACAGGTGCTCATGATGTCATGCAAGTCCTTCATCACAACGGCACTTATAAGCTGTATGAAACATAATTATATGTATTGAAGTTATTTAGATTGCCTGTTTATTTGACAACACAGAATTATGTACCTTACCTTAGTCAGCTTGCTTTGTGACTTTATGAAATACTTCTTTTGAGTTTTCTTTAGAAGCTCAGCTCCTCCAGCAATAGCGAGGATAATACTGTCTGCCATACGGTTGTCATGGAGGCAGAGTTCAACCGCTCCTTCAAAATCTCCAGTTAACAGAGCTTGTGTAATCAGCCTGTCAACATCTGAAGATAAAAAAAAAATAAGTTGGAAAAAAAATGCTGTTGGGATTTCAACTCAAGGTTCCTTGAAAGCAGTTTGCTCACACACTGAAGGACCAGTTTAAAGATGTGCAATTTAAACGTGCTGCTAAATGCACACTTTAATGTATAGATTATAGATTTTCATTTAAAAGTCTGTTTATTTGTAAAACAATTGTGAATGATACGATCTGAAATAAAATACCTTTATTCATACCAAGGTCTGGGTTGACTACAGGAGCAATAACCTGTGATGCACCATCTTCAGGTGCCTTGAGAACTTCACCAATGAGCAATTGTTCACTAGGAGCTTCAAGCACTTTCTCAAAAGGATCCTGTGATGGTTCTTCACTGGGAGCTTGAATGTCGGAAAAAGGATCCTGTGATGGTTCTTCACTGGGAGCTTGAATGTCGGGAAAAGGATCCTGTGATGGTTCTTCACTGGGAGCTTGAATGTCGGGAAAAGGATCCTGTGATGGTTCTTCACTGGGAGCTTGAATATCGGAAAAAGGATCCTGTGATGGTTCTTCACTGGGAGCTTGAATACTGGAAAAAGGATCCTGTGATGGTTCTTCACTGGGAGCTTGAATGTCGGAAAAAGGATCCTGTGATGGTTCTTCACTGGGAGCTTGAATGTCGGAAAAAGGATCCTGTGATGGTTCTTCACTGGGAGCTTGAATACTGGAAAAAGGATCCTGTGATGGTTCTTCACTGGGAGCTTGAATGTCGGAAAAAGGATCCTGTGATGGTTCTTCACTGGGAGCTTGAATGTCGGAAAAAGGATCCTGTGATGGTTCTTCACTGGGAGCTTGAATGTCGGAAAAAGGATCCTGTGATGGTTCTTCACTGGGAGCTTGAATGTCAGAAAAAGGATCCTGTGATGGTTCTTCACTGGGAGCCTGAATACTGGAAAAAGGATCCTGTGATGGTTCTTCTCTGGAAGCTAGAATGTCGGAAAAAGGATCCTGTGATGATTCTTCACTGAGAACTTGAATATTGGAAAAAGGATCCTGTGATGATTCTTCACTGAGAACTTGAATGTCAGAAAAAGGATCCTGTGATAGTTCTTCACTGGGAGCTTGAATGTCGGAAAAAGGATCCTGTGATGGTTCTTCACTGGGAGTTTGGACTTCAGAAACTGATTCCTGAGGTGTTTCTTCCATAGAAGCTTGAAGCACGTCCTCACTGCCATCTAAAATGTCATTTACTTCCTGCAACACATTACACAACAGTATTACTAATTATATTTGCTTTGTGATTAGACCTAGAAATGTCTTTTCTGGTGGCGTGCTGTACCTCATCAAAAATTATTTTCTCATTATCCCACTGATGTTCAGGAGTGCCATTTGTTACTTGGTTATGATCTACAATTTCATAATTGTGATCAGCACTCTTTTCTTCTGCATTCACATCAGCAATCAAGTCAAATGCTGCCTCTGTGGCAGTGTAATCTATGGCAGGGACAACGTTAAGGTCGGCAACTGGCTGTGCATCACACAGAGTGGGAAAATCCATCTGGACAATTAAAAACAAAGCAACTCTTATAAAATATTGATTCGGGTTAATTTCTTTCTTTTTTTTCAAAAATAAAGACCAGTTTTGGGACCAGTGTTGGACTGTAAACTAAATGCAATCATTCATAATACAGATGATTACTATTAAGCAGTGGAATTGGCTTTACCTCTCTGGGCTTTTCAGTTAATGCAGCAGAAATCTAGAAAATACAATACTACAATGTTATTACATGTTAAAATGATAGGAAGCAGACAGTAGGCTTTTATTTCACACTAGTCAACCTTTAGGGCTAGTTCCTCTTTATTGTAGCCAAGAAGCTCCAGGAACCTTGAGCGGCTGTCACTGTCAAAATTAGCCTAAAAACAAAGAAAATATCATTTAAATGAATCTATGCCTTTAAACAAATATTGATTGATTTTGAATAATTACCTTGAGAAAAGACCAAACTGTCTTTTCAAACTCATTCTCAGCCAAGTTGATTTTTCCTTGGCAAAACTCCAGAAATTGACCTGAACTGATGGTGTCCTGTAGCTGGTTGGAGCGCTTCAACAAGTCAGTTTCTGTAACAACCTGGCTGACATGCACAACATGGCTATTGGGCTGCTGGGGATTTGGTTTTCCATTATCCAAAGACACCAATTTCCCTCCAAACTACAAAGAAAAAATTAAGAAAATGAGAGAACGAACAGATTTTTTTGGAAAAATACTATATATTCTTAATAATGTTTACAAACAATAATGTAAAGTGATTTACAGCAAATGATGCTCCCACAGGTCTCTGTATCCATTTTGGGGGCTTCTTTAGTGGGTTAACTGTAGTTGAAAGGGTCCCACTCTGAGGCAGCTCCAATGGAGGTAGAGTTTGTCCTGTTCCAAAGGGATCCATGTTTCCAAATGAGTTACTTATCTGAAACATGCAGACCAAAATTTTGATTACCGGTATTACTTTATAATCAAACATGCATTAAAAAGACCTTGCAAATCTATTAAGTCTCAAAGCTAGATTTTGGTTGGTGAACAACACTTGTTGCAACCAATTAGGTTGTAATTCAGTAATCCTTACCTGGTCCACATGTCTCTGGCTCTGAGCTTGATTGGTGCCTCCCATAATGGAATAGATATTTATACAGCTATTAAAGCCTGCTGAAGAAAGCACTGCAGGGTTTCTTGGGCACCACTGGATGTCAAAGCACCACTGGTTGCCAGTAGGCAGTTCATATAAAATCTGAATAAATCATAATAGTAAATCGTTTAAAAATATCACAGGAAATTCCATTTTGTTGTTAATTTTAGCCATTAAAATACTGAAACATGATAAACCATTTACCTCTGCTGTGTTTGGATTCCAACAAAGAATCCTACCGTCCTTCCCACAGCTGAGAAGCAGCTCTGGATCGGCAGAGCTCCATGCAATGGCTAAGACACCACTACAAGCAGCACAAAGTTTGGTTTGAGCGTTCAAACATTACCCAAGTTTTAAAGTAACAACCAAACTTTTGTTTACCGTGTGTGATTTTCTAAAATCTTGAGGGGAGAGGATGCAAAACGCAAATCCCACATTTGAATCACAGGCATTCGATCATCTTCAGAGGCCATAACCAACTGTGTAGCCACTTCTGGATTCCAGGCCATCCCAGAACAATGCATCTAATGACGATAACAGAAAAAGAAAATCATTTTCTGACATAAAACAAAAGGACCAAAATCAACAAAATAGTAAGTGAAAAACACACTCTGTTGCTGTGGTCGCAGACTTTAATGATGAGGTCATTCTTGCGTAGATCCCACACTGAAGTTCGTCCACTTGGGCTAGTAGAGGCCAGGATGTGTTGGACTTGTCTGTTCCATGCCACACAGCTGATGTCCTCTAGAGGCTATATAATAAACCATATGTTAACTGCCTACTTTGATACAGTTCATTTATTAATGTAACAAATAACAAATATTGAAATACATAAGTATCTCCTCATCATATTGACATAATCTACCTGTGTCTTGGGTCCAGGTGTCATTGGAGATCCAAAATTATTAATATCCCATATGTAAATTTCCGATTCATTTCCACCTGATGCAACTAAGTTTGCCTGTCAGAGATCAAATGACTCAATATACAACAAGTTACAAAATTAAATTCACATGTCAAAATGTATGCGTACCTGAAATGGGTTCACGTCAAGAGCTCTCACAGGCCCTGTGTGAATGCTGCTCTCTGCAATGATCACATCTCTGTCTCCAGACAGAATCTTTACAGGATCATACAGGATGACATTTCCATTTTCTCCACCAGCAATAAGAACCCCCGAGGCCAGACCCTGCCCATCAATGCCAAATGGACTCCAAACAAGTTTGTGATATCTGAACCAAAGTAGACAATTGAGTAATCTTGATTATAGCAAACAAACCAACGGTAAAGTGGTGATTCTTAGTACCGATGTGAGGATGAGAAGATGCCACAAGATTTCATGTCTAACGATGGATCTGCCAAATTTAACTCAAATAGCTCCAAGGATGCACTGGTGCTGAAGGAGGCATCAAGCTGCTGTGCTGAGGTCCCTAAGCAGAATACAAGTGGTTCCAAGGACATTGTTAAAGGACCGTAACATCAAAGTTGCTAATGTATTGAAACAAACATATCTATGTTAGGCATATGCTACAAGCATACAGTATTTACAGAATTTAATACACCAAAAGATAATAAGATTTTTATTTCATATGATCAATAATACCTGTGGCTAAATAGATAGGGTGATGCTGGGCAGGACTCCAGCTGAGCATGGCTGTCCGGTTGATTTCTTTGAGTTTCATCTTTGAAGGAGGGGAAAAAAAAAAAAAGATCAGGGCCAATCTTGGCAATACATTACTGGAGACAGAGTCTTTGTCTGCTGTTATGACCTGGTCAAGGGAACCACAACAAAATGCCAGCTGTTTTATTTTTACTGGGAAAGACTTAATACAGCGTTTAGTATGAACATTTTTTAACCGGTTTCCATTGTCTTTTATACCATTTCAGAAGTAAAACACCATCTGCCAACCATGGAACAAACACAACCCACAGTGGTTAATTTGTCAGGTAAGATAAGATGGGGAAGTATTCCCTTATTCTTGCACAGAAACAGAAGGTGAGGAAGAGGTTTATTATGAAGCGTGTACTATATAAATCACTATTAGTTATTGAGGAATCTTGGAAAAAAAAAAAAAAAAGGTGAAGCATCCAATGAAAAGGATTCAGGTTCAAATTAAGCCCTGGGATTATCTTAAATGCACTGATCATTACACCAGGAAAGTAAACTTTGATATGGGGAAAACGTTCCGCCAAAAACATCCACGCGAAACACTCAGTAAGAAAAAGTACAGTGTGTGCTAGCTACGTAAGCTAACAGCTGATTTACACTGAGGGCATGAACACAGCAGGTGGAACACTAAACACTTACACACTAACATGACCCGAGCAACACAAAACTTTATGTACTCTGCACGTTGTCTCAAACTTAACAGCGCAATCTAATTAGCACATTATTGCCACAATACAAGCCAAAAAATGACTGCAGAAGTTGAATGATCATAACAATCAGCAAATCTTACTTGCAAAAAGTAGCTTACCTCTTCTTCTGTGCTCCTTACTTAAACAAGCACACTTACAATGGCATACACCATAAGCCTGCAGTTTTACTTCTTTAAATCAAAAGCCGGTGAACAGTCAGAAGAACCGGGCACAGCAGCAGAGCGCGATCTCCACGTCCCCACTGGTCTCCATCAACGTGGCAGTCGGTAACAGCGACACCTCCCACCCTGATCCACTTCCGGGGGTACAGTCCACGTGTCCACCATGGCACACGGGCCGTTTGATTGTTGGCATTTTATTCACTCGTTAGGAAAATAAAAACATAATTCTTAAGTTCTGGGTCAAAAGCTTTATTGAGTTACTATTTTTACAGTGCAGCAGGTGGGTTGAGTGCAGACGACAGTCTCGAGGCTTTCACGCACTGAAAAAAAGAAAAACAACGTTAGTGTCGAAGCGATTAGCTTGATCTGTACGTCTGTAATGAAAAAATAAGCAACCCTCATTCAATTGCGATTTTGAAATCTTGCTCAGATGAGTCAGATGGGTAGTGATTTGTATAATCAATGGGCTGTATAATTAGGTAATACATATAGGACACCTACCTATTATTTCTAGCGCTATCCAATGCCTAGAGGAAAAAAGCAGATATTTAAGTTTACATCTGTAAGCAGTCTTTACAATAAGCTGATCATTTTAACTGTGAAAGCCATTTGAAATATTCGCTTCAACCTGTTTGCCGTCACCTACAACTATCGACAAACTATCTGTATGTTTCTGCAGAAACCCGACAGAGGTCACGACTGTACAACACTGAAAAAGTTACACTACATTTCTTCTCCTTTGATACCCACCACAGCAAGTGGACATTCACGGGTCTTTCGCTCATTTACTGTACATTTAGCTGATCTTTCGGTCCGTCCATGCTGACAGGGTCCATGTGAGCGCACTCTTCTTCTATTAGTGATGGTGGTGAGGTTCCCACTGCCATGACGCGCGGGCGCCCCCTTTCGGTGCCGAAATATTTGTTTACACCATGGTTTACACTCGCATATCTGGACCAAACCAGGACTCCTGTAAATGTTTAGGGAGGTACCAACTCGCGATAATAGAAAACACCCTATTGGAACAATTACTGATTTAAAGGGGATTTAGATACATTTCCCTTAAAATAATAAATGAAGACTGTCCCGATCCATTAGAGATAACAGAATTTAGATAAAACAAAACATCTAACATTTTTTATTAGGAATAACCCCATATGAAAAATATTGAAAAGAACATGTCTGGCTACAACTTGTCTTGAATGCGTGAATGGATTAACTAAAATACAATATACTAAAACACATAGTACTTTTGATAACCAATTCTAACAGATGGCTTGACTTGAAAGGGGCAGACATCAACGTGTTTCTTATGTTAACATTAAAAATAAAAACACAATAGCAACAGAATTACTACATACAATTTTTCATGATTACAAAAATAGCAACAGCTCTTATAAAATGCCAAATGACATTCGTTACACTTGTGAGTGTGTGCATATGCATATTTACTTGTGTAACTATATTCAGATAAAATCAATTATTATATTCAGTTACTTTTGGTTAGTGTAGACTTGGGTTAATCATTCAGATAGCAAAACAAGCTATTTGATAATGGTGCTTAACAATGATTACAAACACTTCAAAAATAAATATCAAAGATAAATGTTCATTTTATCCACTATAAGTAGATATATTGTGATGACATAAAAATTACAATGCATCTTTTTAAAAGCCAGAAAACGTCAAAAGGATAAAATGTTAGAACAAATGCTTGGGGAAAACTATATGAAGTAGATATCACATGAAGTGAAATTTTAAAATCTCCCCATTTAGATGCCCTTTAACAGGAGGCTGTTTTTCCACCTGACTTAACAAATGAACTGTTATTCCTTTTCATGCAGATGAATGCCGTGATTGTTGTCACCGTAACGCCACAGGAGTCCACGACCAAGCAGACAACTCCATTCTTCTTCACCCCAACACAGTTCACACCCAGACTTAACAGTTTATGGAGGCACAGTCAACTTTAGCTTTCCCCGCTGAACTTATGATCCTCATGAGGCAATGTCCAAACTCTTCTAGGATCATCCTCTCAGCTTCAGCCTGAGGCTGGTGAGTCTGTTCGGAGCGTTTGGCACGCTCTAGCAGGCACTCGCACGTTGCTTCAAGGACTTCTTTTGTTACAAATGTGTACGGTAACCTGTACAGTAACATATACAATATTATTTAAGTTCCAGCAATGATTTTTTTTATTACAACATTGCTTTTACACAAGTACATGAGCTATCTGTAGATGTGACATAAACAGATGGAATGGGATTGCAGCTCCATGTTCTGCAGAATTAAACCCGAAACAACATACGTGGATCATTATTTTACAATTAGTAGCTTAAAACTCAGAAGTAAAAACGTGTAAAATTTAAATGTAGTAAGTAGCCAATTTTCTTTCTACTAAAAACATAAAAACCTGCTTTGCATTTAAAGCAAAAAAAACAAACAGTACCTTCCGCCTCCCGTAGGAATAACTGGGGTTGTCCTCATGAGCAGGTCAGAGATCTGAGACGAAAGTTTAGTCTTGGCGGCAGTTTGCTGCTGTACTCGGACTTCTGCTGCGTCTGCTAAATGCATCAACGTCTTCCTCTCTGGACTTTCCTCAAAGTTCTTACATCCAATACACTTACAAATGGATGAGCACATAATTTTTGCCTTTTCAAAAAAAAAAAAAAAAAAAAAAAAAGGAAATGTATTTTAGGACAAAATCATGACTTGTGAACTGAATGTACTAATGCATGATATCTCACCTCATAACACTCGCAGTAATTTTTGAGACAGCCTGATCGTTTGCAGTTACAGCCTTTACTGTGTCGACGGTCAGACTCTCCTTCTTTGCCTTTACCAATCTTCGGCTTAAAGGCCTCGGGATTCCGGTCCAAACATGTCTGTGAATTTAAGTATCTCAATTATATGTTGCATATGTATTTATCATATCACATGTACATATTGCACATTGCAACTCCAGGTTTCAGCTACACAAGATCCTATACCTTTATTGCCTTGAGGCGCTCAGTTTCATGTTCCAGGTTATTGAAGCAGTTATTACAGTTACAGTTATTGCAGAACTCCCCATTTGCAAAACAGTCACAATATCTAGAAAATTAAATGGATACATTACATTTAGACAAAAAAGAGAAAGCACATATTCAATTTCCACACACTTACAACTTAAGACATTGTGACTTGGTGCAGTTGCAGGGTTTTCTTGGTCTGGATGTAGATTCCGTTGTTGAGACGCTGTGAACAATAAAAATAAAACTTAAACAAGAAAACAAAAGAACAGACAGCTAGTCTCGCTGTTTAGTTGGACATACAAGTTACTACTGCTCACTGGGTTAGGTTTATGTAATAAAAAATAAATTTGAAAAACTGCAGACGCAAAAAGGCAAACAAACACTCATATATCATTATCTCTACATAAAACAGTTGTGACAATAAGTGTGCAGGACAACATATGTTGTGTCAACTCAAAAACTAGAGTTTAGCCTTAATTTTTAAGCCCCTGGCAATTTCATTTCAATTGTAAAAAGATTCTACATTTCAATTGTGATGCCATTTTTCATTTAAAACACAGAACATTTATTTTACATGTTTCAAGTTCCCTCTTGTAACAATCTCTTTGTATGGACATACAGTTTACATAATAGAATTATTCTTAGATCGGGCAAGAATCTAAAACGTGGTACCTGAAATTGTATTTAGTTGTATTTATTGTATTAGTTCATTATCCTATAAAAATAATAGATCTATTCAATCATTATCTAGGCTCAGTAAATTCCATACTGCAGTAAACTTAAATATGTAGGCCCATTTGTTAAAGATACAAAATATAAATATTTTCTAATAAATGCCTCTTTACGATAGGGCTCTGGCCCTTAGCCCATTAGCTTTCCTTCGTTGCTAACAACAACAGGACAAAGCAAACCACAGGGCTAAAGTAAAGTAGCGCTGATGTCTCATTCATCTCTCCTGTCTTAGCCATGAATCCATGGTCTCAGCACGGTCTCGCGTAAATCTCCTGCTCTGTGTGCATGAAGCGCGCATGCATGAAGCCATGACTTAAAAAACACAAAAACAACTGTTTTTAATTAAAGCTTAACTTAATACAATGCACAGGCTTATTCCCAATTTACTGACGAAGAGAAACTCGTGTAAACTCCACAGAGGCAATGCAGATTTCAAATTTGAAATCGATCTAGAATCGTTAAAACGTAGAATCACAATCTTTTCAAGAATAGATTTTTTTTGACACCCCTGGATTGCAATAATATTGCTCTATATACTCTAAACACAATGCCTCAAATGTTGTCACTCTTAGCACAATCATATTCCATTTTGAAACAGCTAATCATCATTTCAAATGTTTCTAAAGACACAGACATGGAACAGCGTTATACATCAATCAAGTCAACTTAGATGCAAATTACAATGCAATTAATCCTTGTATCTCTTACACAGTTAAAAAAAAAGAAGCAAACAAAACAAATATTACAAGGGCTATCCCAAAAGTAGCTGGGAGTTTAAAACCTATTTCAGTTAGCCTGACATACTGTGGAAAAACTTAGTCTGGAAAATGTTCAACAGAATCACATTTTAGGGCTTCTGAACAGCTCTTAAATTGACCCGTCCCCCCAGACCTGTTTGCTAGGGTCACCCATGGTCCCTGTATGATCGGAGCAGGAGCTGTGTTCACATCGGCAGTAAGTCAGACCTGTTCCCGGTGCATGTTGGACTCCGCCAGGGTTGCCCTCTGTCACTGGTTCTGTTCATTGTATTTATGGACAGAATTACTAGGCGCAGCCAGGGGCCGGAGGGGGAACGGTTTGGGAACCACAGGATCTCATCTCTGCTGTTTGCAGATTATGTTGTCCTGATGGCTTCATCGAGCCAAGACCTGCAGCAGGCACTGGGGCGGATTGCAGCCAAGTGCTAAGTAGCTGGGGTAAGAATCACCTCCTCCAAATTTGAGGTCATGGTTCTAATTCGGAAAAAAGTGGCTTGCCCTCTCCAGGTGGGTGGTGAGTCTTTGCCTCAAGTAGTTCCTACCCTCACCTATGGTCATGAACTTTAGGTAATGACTGAAAGGACGAGATCGCGGATACAAGCGACCGAAATGCGTTTCCTCCACAGAGTAACTGGGTGCACCCTTAGAGCGTGAGGAGCTCGGTCATATGGGAGGAGCTCAGAGTAGAGCCGCTGCTCCTACATGTCAAGGAGCTAGGTGAGGTGGCTTGGGCATCTGTTCAAGATGCCTCCTGGATGCCTCCCTAGGGACTATGTCTCTCAGCTGGCCTGGGAATGCTTTGGGGTCCCAGTGGAGGAGCTGGAGGATGTGTCTGGGGTGAGGGAAGTCTGGGAGTCCCTGCTTAGACTGCTGCCCCCACAATCCGGCCCCGGATAAGTGGAAGAAAATGGATGCATGGATGGAAGAGTCACATTTTACATCTGACAATGCTCTAGTCAAGGGCACACCAAACTGATAAATCAACTATGGTTCTACAGTTCTCTGGTGGTCCAAATTTCCTCAGACACAACTCAGACGACTCCTCTGATAATTATTTTCTCTCCGTTAGAAATCTTGCAGGGAGCACCTACTCATATTCATTTCTATGGTGAAACATTTTTCCTTCCAGTTCTGGATTATAACATTAGCAGTGCTCATAGGAATTATCTTGGGACCCAGACTGGTTCTATACAGAAGATCTTTCATCTCCTTATTCCAGTTACGCAGGGGAAACTAACATGCTCATTGGTCATCTAATTTAGAATCATGGTTTCTGAGAAGATTTCCTTGAACAAAACCATGTTTCTTTGTCTACTTCATTTTCTGTGAGTCAGTTCACATTGTTGCACATAATATTCATGGACATCGGTGTTTGGATTTCTTTGCACGTGTAAATTACTTGGGTTATGAATATCTGGCGAAAACCTGACACATTCAATTTGGTCCCGCGATCAGTGCAGAGGTTCACTGGTTTTGAGCCCTTAACAATTTCTCAACATTCTAGACATGCAGTGGACCTGGACTTGGAATTATAGTGACAAAATTCAACACATCTAAAAATGGGCAATAACACAGCCACTTGGAAAAAAAAATCTTTGTCAAAAATTTAAAAAGGTTTTTTACCCATTAAGTGGTAGTCTGGCCTGTGTCTGGATGCTACTTGATGCCTGAAAACCAGAGCTGCTGGCAAGCGTCACAAAGGGAGTCTGTTGGAGCTGAAAAAAGAAAATATACAAAAATAAATGTGTCCTTTCAAAAGAAACACAAATGGCAAAACAAAAAAAAAACAAAAAAGTTATTCTAACCTGAGTGACATACTGTGCGGGCACAACTGCATATCCCACATTGCCAGCTCCGGGAGCCGGAGCCAGTACAGTTCCTGGGGGTAGATTGGTAAAGTTGGGCTGAATTTGTGGTAAGGGGGTGGCTGGCATGATCAGGCGCTGCTGGGTTTGAGGAGTGGACACTACTTGAGCAGTTGTTGTCAAAGGCTTTGGTGCCACCTGCAAATAACAAATTAACTTAACAAAACTAAATCTGAAGAGAAACAGGTGTCATGTGGAAAATGAATACCTACTTGTTTCACAGACTGCGCAGGGACAATTGGGACGGACATCCTAACTGCTCCTGCACTTACAATCATCGGTTTAGCTAAGGCATACAAGAAGTTCAGAGTTTAAAAATACATTACAATTACAGAATCCAAAATTGCCTCATGTATGTCACCTGTCTGTACAGAATTTGTACTGGGACCACTAGGTTGGACTGTGCTGCTGGCCGTTGTTGCTGTGACAAGGCGGACGTAATGGAACCTGCTTCCTGGCACTTGAATCTGCTGCACATTTGGTTGTGTGGCCAATGGAATTATGGTTTTGAACTGAGAACCACCAACACCACCCACTGCCACAGACTGGACAGGTTTGATATTCTATAAGAGAAGGCAAACACAGAAAAAAAATTAAATCAGTGTTTGCCAATATGTTGTGCAAAATTTTCTTTTCCGTTTTGTATTTGATGTCCACAGGTTATCCTGCTGGAGCCCTCTTCTTACCTGTGTAGTTGCTTGGCTTGTGACCACTTTGACTGGTGAAGCTGATGTAGACTGAACTGCAAGTATCTGCTGGCCAAGTGCTACATTCACAGGCAAAGTGACTGTCTTCTGAGGGGCACTCTGAGTTGGAGATGCCACAGATACTACAGTTACCTGCAGAAATTAGTAAAAGTGCAATACAGATCATACTAAACAGAAATTTGAGACCTAGACTATGTTCAACATGGACAGAAATTCAGAACAGTCAAGAATAACTTACTACACTACACTACTACCACTTACTGCATCATGAATTTAAAGCCACAGTATGCATTTTTTTTTAGCTAAAAAGTAGACTGTATTTACTGTGCTTGCCTTCTCACTATGATTGGGCCTGCATCTCCACATGCCTGGCTAAATAAAACTTTATATTTCATGGTATCATGCAGGTAACATGCCACCTTTGGAAAGTTACAAAACGTACCTTTAATATTTAACCTTTTAGTATTTGTATCTCGTCTTTGCTACATTTACTTGCTTCTTGTGGGTGTACAGTGTACAATATTTTTTGGCTTACACATGCAGTGTGTAACATTAACAGTTGGCTTTAAAGCTTACCTTACTGGGTGTCTTCAAGGGAGAAATGGCAATCTTCTTTCCAGGGAGACTCTGTAAACTAGTGTTAAGAGGCTCAGTCAAAGTAATGCTTCTGGCAGGCAAAACAGGCGAAGTTTGTGTTAGGACACGTCCTAAATAACAAAATACAGATTCATGTGTCACAGAGTTTATTAAAGTAAAATACGAAATGGTGAATTAAAAATATGGTAAAAACTTGCCTGCAATAACTGGAGACTGTGGACTGGCCCCTTTACTGTTTACGGTTTTTGTGATGATAAACTTAATTGGTGCAGATGATGATGCAGGTGCCTTCTTGGCAATCTGTTAGACATTTTTATAACATGGTAATATTGAAAGAACATATTTTGGCTCATGTTAGCAGTATCATTAAACTGATATGTTTTTTAAGCATTACCAGTGTATTAAAAGCAAAACAGGTTTCTTGAATGCCACTTAAAAAAAAAAAATCACTGGACTTATATTCCTAAACAATTCAGATAAAGCATAACTGTTATAGCATAACAGTGTATACCTGTACAGTCTTTAGCTGCTGGGCCTGTAATGTGGTCATCTGATTGGTTGTACCTCCAACAAGTGGCTTCAGTTCAGTTCTCCCACCAATAGTCACAACTTTAAATTGTGGAGTTTGGGTTTTAAGGTCTCCAGATGTTTGACCGACAGCTGCCTTGCTGCCAGTGGGTGGCAACTGCAGAACTATAGGCTGACCTGACTTCCCGATGGTTCTGACCAATAGTTTCTGGCCTTCTTGCTTAATAACCTGATGAGAAGTAGCAGCAGATTTTGCTGCTTCACCAGCCTGTGCTGAGGCCACCTTGTTGAGAATAATTTGATGGTTTGCAGCAGAAATTGTGAAAGGGGAAGAGAGCTTTTGCATTCCACCTGTTGAGACAGTAGTTCCAGTAACACTGTCTGTTGTTTTGGTGGTGGCAGTGGAGGTGGCAAGAGATCGTTTGAGAGTGGGTAAAGGTGTTGATTTATTTGAAATAGACAGTGGTACTTGATTTTCTGCACTGCTGCATAGTGCAGGTTCTTTTGGAGTGGACGTAATCAATGTTTCCTCTGCCAACGTGACTCCCGAGGAGAGTGCTATATCTTGTGAAGCCACAGGTTTGTCCGTTTCCATTGGAACCAATGTCTCGTCAATGCCCTTTGGCTGGGCAGGGGTACCATGAGCTTGGGAATGAGGCATGTCTTCCATTGCCTCAGTATCCATTATCTCGTCTGGGAGGAGGCTGTTGAGCTCTGGAGACACCACATCCATGACTGCCTCTATATGGGGTCCTAACTAAATAAAAAGACAAATCAATGTGTTAAAATTGAAAAAAAATGTTCCCATTAACAATTTTGCAGTATTTAATAAACCACAATCTGACTGCTTTTGAAACTGTCAATCACTGCCAAATTGTCCATTTAATGAAAAACTAAAGGACAGAGCATGCATTTCTATTTTACATAATTTTTCAACAATCCCTTGCCATAATGCTCAGTCAATCAATGTTGTGTAACGTATTTTAAAGAAAACTAATTACCCAACATTTAGGCCTGTCACAATAATTACTGTATCCACTTGTTGTTCAATATTTGAGAAAAACAATGTTTTACAGGTCTTAATTTACTATATGTACTTTTATTTGATCACAACTTGTGAGGATTTTGAGTTGCAGGATTGAATAAGCACATATGATATCTAGGACTCATAATGGAGACTACTACAACTGTTACATTGTTCTATCTATGATGCATGTTCTATTTGCAATATGGTTCATTTAGAAAGGTTTAGAGATTGGGATTATCCGAATTTAGGGTCATTGTGTCAGTGTCGTTTATCACAATATTTTCTCTAGCAATATATCGCACTGACAGGTCTTCCAACACAACAAAAATACATGTTTGGGTGTTTGTGCAGACAGGACGGGGTACAAAATCTTACAGCAGCTTGTTGGCTTCGATTCTATTTCAGGCAAGTGTAGGATTTCGAAAGATCCGCCATTTTTATATCGTCACCAACACAGCTAGCTTTCGGCTAAAAACAGCTACATCACTCAAATACAAAAAAACACGCCAAAAGTAAACAAAACAATAAGATGGGTCGACATTGGTGGGTATACAGAAGAACTAACCAGCTGTTATTTCTTAAGATTACGGGCAACTTTTTAACTGTTTTAAGGTGTGCAATATAAACAACGCGAGCTTATAATAATTGAGTAAACTTGCACCACAAGGGCCAGTATACGTACAGTGGCAGTATGTGAGCAATATTCATAATGGTACATATATTTTCTTGCTTGATACTCTTTATACGTGCTCTGATGACATATCAATAAAAATAACAGAATAACTGTAACTTGCCAAGTGAATATTTTTTTTCTAAAGTCCAAACTAGATAATGGTAATGAACTAAAACAACATAAGTAATACTAATGCAAACTAGTTAACCAGCCAACGCTAGACCAATTTCTTCCGAATTTAGTATCTTCCTTTTCATCCACGTTTTCATTATTGTCAGCCTCATCAGGTCAACCCATCAGCAGGACAACTGTAATAGCAAACTTGCTGAGCCTGCTAACCCCAGCTAGCTAGCTGTAATATGCTTCAATACCTAAGCCATCTTTAAAGGCCTTGCGTTCTGAAACATAAAGAGCAAAACGTCCCTTTCTGCATTGACTTGTATCTTGCTTACCCGTGTTTTTGACGATTAGCAACGATTGCAGATAAAATGAGAAAAGGAAAAGCAATTGTTCAAAATACCGCGCCGAGCGCCATTCCTCCCTGACATTTCACAAGCCAACCACGCCCACGGCACTGTACGTCATCACGTAAAAACGCCTTAAAGTCGCAACAACACAGCCCTCCGCCATGGAGCTGATACCCTCCACCTACTTATGAAAAAAGTTAATATAATTTGCGCGCGTGTATACTTATAATAAATGCTAATTTAAAAAGTCTAAATATTGTTATTATTCTCTAACGTTACATTGAAAATGTTCGAGTAAAATGGTTCGTCAGCGGCTACGGTCCAGTCATCATGGACAAATATTATATATATATATTTTATTTTAGATCAGAGAGAGAGGAAAATTGACACAAAATTGAGTAAGCCATGGCAGTGTATGGGTCAAACCTGATTCATGGATAAAATATGCATGCACATTGTCATGCTGTAAACATGAAGGAAAGGCAAATAATTATTTATTCGTCCATAAGGGCTTTTTTTTCTAACATACCCAAATATTTTATCAATTACATATTACGTTTTTATTCTAGTACTTGTTTTCTCCACCACACCGGTGGTTTGCATTCAAGGGTGTAGTGTAGCGTAATTGTCCATGAGGGGCAGCATTACACCAGTCTGTCGGAATTCAGATTAGAGGAAGGAGAAGCTGCACCTTAGCTAGCTGTTGTTGATATTTAGCGGGGGAAAGAATGGCCTCTGAAGTGAAACAGGAGCTCTCACAACTGATGAATTCAAGTGGATCTCATAAAGACTTAGCGGCCAAGTTAGTATTCACACACACACAAACAAGATATGCATGTACTAGGCTCGATTGTGAATATGAACGTCTCAGTAGCTAAGCTAAGCTAACTCAATGGCGAATAGTGATTAGCCACAGAAATCCCCAAATGTAAAAATCAAGATGTTTTTGGCGAATTATAGCTACCCTGCTTCTACATGTAGAGCCTGGTTAGCCTTGGCAAGGCAAATAAAATATATTTTTTTCTTCTTCTTTAGTAGAAAAGTAAAGTTAAGATGGAAAATTCAGTGTTATTATTATGTATGTCTTTATTAATTGCATCTATCTATCTGTCTATCTGTATCTATATATTCTATCTATACATATATACATTTATACATTTATGCATGTATGCATTTATACATTTGTGTTTAGATATCGTCAGATTTTGGAAAAAGCTATTCAGTTAACAGGTGCTGACCAGCTGGAGTCCCTGAAGGCATTTGTTGAAGCAAGTAAGTATGTCTCATCTGTGTATCTCATTGTGGTGCATTCATCTTGTTTGTAAGACGTTTGTTTGTTTGCTTTTTCAGTGGTCAATGAAAATGTCAGTCTTGTAATCTCAAGGCAATTACTAACTGACTTCTGCACTCATCTGCCTAACCTGCCAGATGCCACCGCAAAAGCAGTTTATCATTTTACATTGGAAAGAATTCAGCCAAGGGTCATCTCCTTTGAGGAACAAGTAAATGTCAACACAATATGTCTGGCTATGTCTTTTATGGTTTAACAATACATTGTGAAAGATTAAAACATTTCTTGGTCTCAGGCACTGGCATATCTGGATAGAATCAACAAGGGTTTAGACCGCCTAAAACACAATCATTTTGACCGGGTGATGTGGCACTATTCTTGAATACAAAAGTAGAAGTCATCTTCAACACCACCATTATGATAAATAATGCCATAGTGGTGTTGTTTACCCAAAGGTTCTGGATCAATACCACCTTTTATTAAAAAAAAAGGAAATTCTGGAGAAAAACACTACCAGTCTTTTGAAAAGCTTTTTGGATCAATTAAAAATGATCAATTAAATCAATTAAAATTTCAACTAAGACTATGGGTTTGAAACTGCATAGAACACCTTTTAATAACAAAAATCTAGTGATCCATGCAAAACAAAACTCGACAGCAGTAATGGAAACTTTTTTGTTTGTTTTTTGTTTACTGATTATTGAGAAAAAATATTGTCCATGCATTATTACTTTGTATTCATTAAATAATATAATTGTTAGGTGGCCTCAATCAGACAACACTTAGCAACCATTTATGAAAAGGAAGGAGACTGGAGAAATGCTGCCCAGGTATTAGTTGGAATTCCTTTGGAAACGGGACAAAAGTAAGTGTTTTATAAGTTTCTCTACAGTGTATTATAATAAATTGTTTTTGTGTGCTCTAATCATGTAACTTCTCATCTATAAGACAGTATAACGTTGACTACAAGTTGGATACATACTTGAAAATCGCCAGACTTTACTTGGAAGATGACGATCCAGTACAGGCTGAAGCCTACATAAACAGAGCTTCATTATTACAAAATGAGTCTTCAAATGAGCAATTGCAGATCCATTACAAGGTAAAAATTGAAAAGTATGCAGTATTTACAGTTGAAACCAGACGTTTACATACACTCTTTAAAAAGACACATACCTTTTTTTTCTTACTGTCTGACATGAATTCAGCCTAAACTTTTCCTGTTTTAGATTAATTACAATTCCCCAAATTATTTCTATTTGCTTAATGAGAGAATAATGAGAAAAAGATTTTTTAAGATATATTTTTTTTAAACCCAGATGATGATGTCATGTCTTTTGAAGATTCTCATAGGTTTATTGACAACAGTTAAGAGTTAATTAGAGACACACCTGTGGATGTATTTGAAGGCACACTTGAAAACACACGGCTTCTATCAGGAAGAGGTATTCATCTATTCAGACAATTATATGAAGGTATATATACCATGGGAGTGTACAGCCATCAAACCATCCAGGAAGGAGATGGGTTCTGTGCTCCAGAGATGAAGGTGCTTTGATCCAAAATGTGCATACCAACCTAAGAATAAAAGCAAAAGACTTTTGATGAAGATGCTGGCTGAAGCTGGTGAGTGTGTTATCCACAGAGAAACGAGTACTGTGCAACATGGGCTAAAAGGCCAGCCTGCCAGAAATACCATTATTCCAAAAGAAATATAAAAAAAGGCCAGATTACAGTTTGCAGATGCACACAGATACCTTAATTTTTGGAGACATGTCCTGTGGTCTGACGAAACTAAAATTTAACCATTTTGTCATAATGAGCATCGTTGCATTTGGAGGAAAAAGGGGGAAGCTTGCAAGCCTGATAACACAATCCCAACTGTGAAATACAGGGGTTCACAAAATAGATGACATCATGAGAAAAGAATACTGATGCAATATCTCAAGACATCAGCCAGGAAGTTAAAGTTTGGGTGCAAATGGGTCTCCCAAATGGACGGTGACCTTAAGCTTATTGCCAAACCCGTTACAAAGTGGCTTAAGGATGTTTTGGAATGGCCATCACAAAGCCCTGATCTCAATCTTATTGAAAATGTATGGGCAGATCTGAAAAGGCATGGGTAAGGAAGGCGGCCTACAAACTCAGTTACATCAGTTCTGTCAGGAGGAATGGGCCAGAATTCCCACCATCTATTGTGAGAAGCTTGTGGAGGATATCCAAGGATATCCAAGGTGTCATACAGTTTAAAGCCAATGGTACCAAATACTAATAAAATGTAAAATTTCTGATTTTGAAGAAAGTAAATTGTCTTTAAAAATCCTTCTTTCATTATTCTGGCATTTAGCAGTCTGAGATATTTTTTCTAATTGTCTGATTTCATGGTAGACAGTGAGAAAAAAAGTATGTGTCTTTTTATACAGTGTATGTAAATTTGTGGTTTCAACTGTATGTGGAAAGAATTACTATGTCATTTTACATTGTTGTAGGTGTGCTATGCCAGAGTATTAGACTTCAGGAGGAAGTTTATTGAAGCTGCACAAAGATACAATGAGCTGTCTTACAAGTCAATTGTCCATGAAAGTGAACGATTGGAAGCACTGAAACATGCTCTCAACTGTACTATACTGGCTTCTGCAGGTATTTAATGCAATACTTTAAAGAGGGGGTAATATGTAGATTTATTTATCTTTTAGCTTTCTATCACGTTTTAGCTTTCTATCATGTTCTAAATTTTGCTATCTCTCTCATCCATGCTCCCACATGACAATCCTCCATAAAAATAGAAAAGCATGATACAAAACTGTACACAATAACTTGACAAAACCTGATCTGATGTGCGGTAGCTTCATTAGTGGGATGCACACTGATGGTGTTGTGATAGTGCTGTGAAGGGGGAGTGACAAGATTCAGAGAATCAAAAACGAAAGTGCCCATAGGAGTAAAATACCCCCTCTTTAATGATTGAGTGAAGTAAACTTGTGAAAACTAGATGATATTCACTTTGTTTGGGATATTTTATGTTCAAGGCCAGCAGCGTTCGCGCATGCTGGCCACTCTGTTCAAAGATGAACGCTGCCAACAGTTGGCGGCCTATGGTATACTGGAAAAAATGTATTTGGATCGCATTATTCGAGGAAACCAGCTGCAGGAGTTTGCTGCAATGCTCATGCCCCATCAGAAAGCCACCACAGCAGATGGTGAGTACATTTTCTGAAGTGTTTCCATGTCAAACTGAAATGACCTACTTGAAGAAACTGGTTAAGCTAATTGTATATGTACTGTACATAATTCTAGCAACACTTGATTCTGACTACAGCTTACTTTATGTGCGTTATGTACCTGAATTTTGAAATTGAAGCTATGTTGTCCACAATTTAACATTTTCTCCTTAGGATCCAGCATCCTGGACAGAGCTGTTATTGAACACAACTTGCTGTCAGCAAGCAAACTCTACAATAACATAACTTTTGAAGAATTAGGGGCATTGTTGGAAATACCTCCAGCAAAGGTAGGACAGAAGAGAAGTAATCGATACAAAAAATCTGTGTCGCTAACAATGTCTTAAAATAAAATATTGAGTTTTGTTTTAGTTATTAGGAGATTTCAGCTTCTCTTTTTTTCTAAAAGGCTGAGAAAATTGCTTCTCAAATGATTACTGAAGGACGCATGAATGGCTTCATTGATCAAATTGATGGCATTGTACACTTTGAAAGTAAGTGCACACGTGTATCTCTGCGAAGTCCACAATGTAAACATGTTTGATTTGATTACTTTTTTTTGTCTTTGAACAGCCCGTGAACCTCTTCCCACTTGGGACAAACAGATACAATCTCTTTGTTTCCAAGTGAACAACCTGCTAGAGAAGATCCGACAAGCAGCTCCTGAATGGGCCACACAAGCAATGGAGACACAGATGACTCAGTAATTCTTTTAAGTAGCTAACTTCAAATATCCCCCTTTATTTGTCGGGCCGAGTGAGAAGATATTCTCTATATCTGCAATCCCTGCATTTTATATTGACAGTTACAGTATGGTCAGTCTTTCATTTTATGTGACACACAAAACTTGTGCATGTGACCTAATCAATTTGACACTGTTGTATGGTTTAAAAGAATTAGAATTCATTAAATCCCCTGTTGTACTTATTAAGCTTTTGCAGTTTAATACTTCTGACTTATTTGTTGCATGGTTTTCAAAAAGGACAAAATATTTAATAAATAAGGAACTTTGACAAAATTGGTGCATCTACGTTTTTCAAAGTGTACACAATGCAAGTAAAGAGGAAGTGCAAGGATTTCATCAATTAAATGTGGCGCAAGATGATTGAAGCTGCATTATTGGTAGCAACTTTTCTTGGCCCTGCCATAACGTATTCATGTTAATGTATTGTTGCCATTGGTTTTTGTTTTATGTCAGTGGCAAATTACTTATAGTTGGTGTAATTAACCTACATACTCTTCTTGGGGGTTGTGTTGAGAGTGCAGCAGGTTATTTTTTTAATGCAACACTTTTTAAACAGAGGTAACAGACATGGGGCCATTTTAGATCATATGCTTAAATGTGTGTTACTGAAGTGTGTTTTTAAGTTTCAGTGGGGCATAGGCCAAGTTTGTTCTTAAAACTTGGATGTAAGATTGTTTTAGTGGTCTGAAGTGCCATGGTGTCACTATCATTCAGACCACAAGATGTCTCTCTCTCCCATAAAACGAGCAACACACTGAAGACCCCAGCCATCAATTAGCAGCTTAAACTAAAATAACCAACATTTTGTATTTAAAACAAATGACTGATAGGAGTTTAAATGGTCGTGAGCTAAGAGTGCTTTGTTGTTGTTGATATAACTGCAGTGATGAATGATAACCACTTTCTAAAACTAAAGTACCACTCAAAAGAAATGGGCTAATGACGTGGAAATTGTGTTTTTAGATGATATTATAGCCCAACTGTATGAGTTTGCTTGTAGGATGTTTTAGAATTAAGTTGAAAAGTTGCAGCCCCTGCAGCCTAGGTGAGTAACAGTGATGGACATGCGCACAGCTGATGAGAGGCACATCTGCACTGACGTCACCTCCCTCTGAAAAAGCTGCTAATTTGAAGGTGTCCGGGAGAGGGACATAACCCGGTCTCTGCAACGTTTGTGCGAGGAGCAGCTTCAAGACAAAGTTTTGCGCTTGTGCATGTACTTTGACAATTCGCTGCGACCTGAACTAACTTCCTAAGCCCCCTGAGCACACCACACCAAGTCAAGATTATAAAGACGACTGATAGGCTGAAAATAGAGCCTTCTGCTGGACCATATCCAAGACTTAAAAAGCTGAGTAACTTTTTGAGTTCAGTGTCTGGGCGTCTGATCTGAAGACAGCGACACTGCGGTTTCAGAGGATGACTGAACCCAATAGGAGATGAGCTCAGGAGAGGCGCAGCGTTGGGAGTGCGCTACATCTGCGGAGCGCAAAGCTTTTGTTCTGTGGTCATCCTGTGCATTTGGACTGAAGATGACGATGAAGTTTATCTTGGTAGGCCTGTGTCTTTAACTCTCTTTATATATTTACAGCATTGCCATGTTTGGATAACCACCAACGAGCCTTTTTAAGTTGAGTCACTGTATTTTTATTGCACGCATCACGAAGATGACGTTTTTATTAGTTTTTGTTAACTTAAATCTCACTCAGCTGCATATTGTTAAAGATTGATTCAAGTCTGCATCTCTGGTTAACTATACCGAGTTCACCAGACAGGGGACTCATCTTTTCAAACAAATCCAGCTCTCTGATGTGATGTCACGCAGTTTCTTGTGGTTGCAGGCTTGCAGCTCTGTTTGAGTTTATGCCGGTGTTCTTGCGGGCCGCCTGCCAATGTCTGGGTCATGGTGGCCAAGTGGGAAGCACTGCTGTCTGGACTAGGCGAGTCTGAGCTGGAGAAATATACAGTGCTCAGAAAGTAGTAACTTAACATTAAACCTTGATTCGTGATTGTCCTTTGTTGCAGCTCGGTGAATACTGGATTTAGTTTGTGGAAACAGAGTTAAAAAAACCCCCAACTGATTCTTTTTTTCCACATTTGTATAACAATCTAGAAGTATTTTAATTCAACAGCCTATTAATTAAACGATCCACTTCTAGCCCACAATTTTCACAGTCTTTTACTCGGAGATCTAAAGAACCAATTAAACCTAAGCAACCTGCATCTGGTCAGCAAATAGCCATAGAAACCTAGATTAACCAACATGTGCATGTAATCTTTTCACAGAAACTCAGATGGATTGTTCAGGACAAACTCCCCATTTAAAGGACTACCCAACAAAGGCGTCTCTGGTGGATTACAGTGTTGCTACCAGACATGACTTTAGACGCCAATAAGACTTGGAAGCTTTGGCTTTCAGAAGAAATCTGAGCCCTGGATGAGCTAGAAATTGGCCCACAGACACTTCATAGCATTTACAGAGACAGACCATGGGCTTGTTATGGTGTGTCATCCAACTGATTGTCTGCCTGTAGACCTTCTCTAGCAGCTTCTGTCCCACCCATGTCACACGCTTCCCAGAATTATGGAAATTTTGTGGAAGATGCTGACTTGGACACTGAGCCTGGTGGTGATGGCTGCTACTGAATTTCAAGATACCAACAGGCTGTCATACAATTCTCAAGGTAAGGCTAATATTAATCTTACATTATTCAAGTGTTCTATGTAGTATTGTGTCTAACTTGCATGTACTTTTTGTGTAAAAGAGGAGTTCCTGTCATACCTACAGCACTATCAGTTGACAGTCCCGGTACGAGTGGATGAAAATGGCAAGTTCTTGAGCTATACTGTGAAACATAAACAATCAGGTCGGTGGAGGCGCGATTTGGCTGATCCTTCATTTGGACCACAACCTCTGCAAGACCCCGTTGAGTCCAGGCTGTTCTATAGCCTGTCAGCTTATGGAAAGCACTTTCAATTAAACCTGACACTCAACCCTCATTTGATGTCAGAACATTTTACTGTGGAGTATTGGGGGAAAGAAGGGTTGGAGTGGCGGCATAACATGGTAGATAACTGTCACTATGTTGGATTCTTGCAAAATCAGTATAGCACATCCAGAGTGGCCCTCAGCAATTGCAAAGGCTTGGTGAGTACAACATGCTTTTTGACTTAACTTCACTCAAATGCTACTCAAATTGGCCAAATTCCAAAGTGCATAATATTGTATTTTTAAACTTTATCCTTTGCTCGTTTGAGGTTGAGTTTTTATATTGAAGCTCATAAAAGTGATCACAAAGTCATAGCATATGTCTGTGACAATCCTTTTACATTCATATCCATGGCACATGTTTGGCAGAGAACAGAGTCAGAAACTCTTGCCAGTGTTTGAGAATTTCACAAACTACAAGTGTGCTTTTGCAGTTTGGTGCAAATATAACAAGAAAAAATAATATAAAATGTAATTGGCTTGCATAATATAAAAGTCTTTATCTTGCAAGTGCTGTTGTGTGTAACAGAACCTACTACCATATCATTTTTGACAATATTTCAGAGCCAGGGCTAAAAAGTATTTCACTTTTATTTAACCTAATTAACAGTGTTAAAGTTGGTTTGTAAAAGTAATATTGTGTTAGTTTTACATACATGCAGGCTAATCTTTGATTGGTTCATTTGGTTTTCTGATTATTTATCTATGGACAACCATCTTTGAGTTTTGTTATTGTAGTCTAATGTAGTCCTTCATGACAATTCTTACAATCATTAGTTTAAAATATAAATATGACACATTTCAGTCAAAGTATTCACACATTTTTACAGATGAGAAGTCTGTGCTCATGTTTAATTAAGCTCTAATCTCTCTTTTTGTCTTTACTCCAAAGCATGGTGTCATAACAACAGAGGAAGAACAGTATTTAATAGAGCCATTAAAGAACATGTCCTTGACAAACTCGCCAGAATGGAACCTGGATGAAGCACAGCAGCATGTTATTTATAAAATGTCTGCCATTCCCTCACCACAAGAGCATAGCCAGGAGTTCAGCTGTGGCCTTTCAGGTTGGTACACCTCCATCTGGGTTTGGACTCTGTGTGGGTGGAAATGACGCTTAAGAATGATTTAAATAGCTGGTTAGAGGAAGCATCGGTTTGGTGTTTGGTAGACATGACCAGGCCTCTTGTGTGCTGTGTTTAGGTCTGGTCTGGATACCCTTCAGGCTGTCACAGACATCCATCAACTGTAAAAGGCCCCTTTAAATTTCACTCACCCAGACGTTTATAGAAATCTTGGCATTTTAACAAAACCAACTATTACTACATTTTTAGATTTTAAAGTTAAAATCTGGTCTCGGAGAAATATGACAACTTGGAAAAAAGAACCAGATGGTAAGGCAGGTATTTGGGCCATGGTCTTGTAAGACGGAGAAAGGGCTGTCTTCACCAGGAAGCTTGCATGCCCTAACATGTACCATCTTATAGCTTTTTCCCAGAGCATCTGGGTCATAAAGCAAAGGCCTGTAAGGTTCAAAGGGGCATTTCAAATACTTGGTTATCACTGTATTGCCTACTTAAGCCGTATATATAGCAGCAGTATTTAATGTTCTGTAAATTGGGGCTTAACTATATGACTGCACATGTTGTTTACAGATCTGAGTGCATCTTGTCAGTTAAGAACATCCTCCAGTGGTTCCCAGTCACCTGCTTCACAAAATGAGTTGTCCAATAGCACCCACAGGCAGAGGCGCTCTGTCAGTACTGAGCGCTTTGTGGAGACTCTAGTTGTTGCTGATAAAATGATGGTCGGTTATCATGGACGAAAAGATATTGAGCACTACATCTTGTCCGTAATGAATATTGTAAGTGTTTTGTTTTGTTTATGATTATATTTATTTATAACTTAAGATGCAAAGAGTGAAGTTGACTGGGTAGACAAAGGGGTCTGTTGTCTTGGGCACCAGGGTCTTAGGAGGCCAGAAATTTCTCTTCCTATCAATTTCTGTCGACGGGGCTGAATACAAATGTCTGACTTTGTGCCTTTCATTCTTTTCTGGAGGTCAGGTTGCCAAACTTTATCGTGATGCCAGTCTAGGAAATGTTGTGAACATTATAGTCACCCGTTTGATTGTTCTAACAGAAGATCAGGTATGAAATTTAAAATACTGTTATAGCAGAACTTACAATATTTTTAATCATTTGCTTTAACTTAACTAGTAACATTTTTTGTAAAGTGCAAGCATACCATTTTTAAATTTGTCCTTCTGCAGCCTAACCTAGAAATTAACCACCATGCTGACAAATCCCTGGATAGTTTCTGTAAGTGGCAGAAATCTATTCTCTCTCATCACAGCAGTGGCAACAGTATCCCTGAAAATGGCATGGCTCATCATGACAATGCTGTACTAATCACAAGGTAAGTGTGTGTGTATAGGCACATCTTACTGAAGCCTACAGTGAATTAATTTGTTTAATACATTGTGTTAATTTTAGCAATTAGCATTTTTCTTGTCAAACTTGATCACATTTCTATTTCCTTCCATCAGGTGCTATATACTTTTAAATATGCATATTGGTATTTTATTTGGTTTAATTTGGGTAACATGTAATTTTGCCTGTTATTGTTAATTAGTAAAAACAAATTATTATCTTCTCCTAATAAATTGGATTTGTCCCAATAAACATACAGCAATATGATGGATTCTGGCAGAAAAAATTGTGGAGTATCATTTGTCCATTTGTCTCTATAAAGGTGACTGTTGTAGTTCGATTGTTTCCATGTCAGAATCTCTGTTGAATAGGAATTTGAGGCATTGTTGTTTGTTTGAAACGTGACCTGTCGCTTTAATAAAAGACACTGTTAGGGAAATAAATAAAAAATAATCATTTCCTGAATAGGGTATGAAATGTTCTTGTGGGAAAGGGGCAACTTCTGAAGTATCCAAGAGGAGAAATTGACAGTCAAAAAATGTCCATACTCACCACAGTGGATAGAATGAACCAGAGTAATGACTACACCTAAATAAACAACTCTTTCAGGAGGTGCGGTTGAAAGTATGAAGACAAAAAAAAGTATATGGCGTCTGAAGCTATGATGGAATTGAATAAACTGCTAAAATGCCAAAAAAAAAAGTTAAATATCAAACAAACAAAAATATTTGACTGAATTCATCTGTTTGCCTCACAGATATGACATATGCACCTATAAGAACAAACCTTGCGGTACATTAGGTAAGCTTAACAACTTTGTCACACTTTTATATTCCCTACAGAAAGTGCTGCATCCAGACAGTTTATGTTTTCACCTGTGTTATTCTAAATCCACTTGTTGCTCTACGTCTCTTGGAAGTCATAGACCTGGTCAACACTATGCACCTCTTCTTTTCCTTTGCCCCTGCTGTTGGCCTGTAACCTCAGTATGTCTAAGGTGTTTACACTTGCACTGAGAAAGGAAAAAGGTATGCATTGGGCAGTCAGGCACCGAGACGGGGGGGAGGAGAAAGGGGAGTTTAAAGAGTAGAGGGTAGTAACAGAAGAGGAGATGGACATTAGAGGAAAAGTTGAAAGGAAAATGGAAGAGGAAGATAAAGCTGGTGATATTTTGGTAGTCATTGGGGGTTCTTCAAGATACCCCTTGGCCCCATCCTAAATCTACTTACCCAATCCTTCTTTCCCCATCTTATCTGCAGCAAAAGCCCCCTCAGGCACCATAGTATATCTTAGAGGTAATATTGTGACTTCGGGGGTGGTTTGACAGATTGACCGCATTTGTCACATTCCCCCTTCCCTTTAATTGCCCTGGCATCTGCTCTGTTTCCTCGTTGTCTCACCAGGCCTCTGCCCCTGAGGGATCATGCTCCCAGGTCACACCTCTGCCCTTAAGGGTCGCTGAGTAATCATGGGGCTGGAAATTATGCACATTTCACTCTTAGCGTTAGAGAGAAAACACCTTAAATGTTTACCTTTACCCAATTAATCTCCCCAGTTATCTAATTTCAGAAACATCCCACCCAAAAATGTGTGTTCCTTATTGTGCTTGTCCTAAAGATTCATATGATGCATAGCAGCAAAGCACACACCTGTTGCAGTGTAACTTGATCCACACTGCTGTCACCTGTAGATGTAATCTTTAAAGAACTGCATCTGAATAGTGACACTGTTTCTCCTATTGCTGAAAGGTTCTAAAGTTTTAAGGGGATAAATGCATAGGTTGTGAAGTTATCCATTGTAATTTCAATTTACTATATTCGCTCATTCATTGTTTTTTGATAATTTTGTGTTACTACGTAGGTTTGGCCTCAGTTGCTGGTATGTGCGAGCCAGAGCGAAGCTGCAGCATCAATGAAGACATTGGCCTTGGTTCTGCTTTTACCATTGCACATGAGATTGGCCATAAGTGAGTTTGGTTTATAATATACAGAGCCTCAGATGAAGCATTACACTTTTAAGCATATGTTCAAACTCCATCATACCTCAGTATTTTCTGCTGTACTAACTTTGGCCATCAGACCTGCTGGTATGATGCTTTTTCTCCTCCAGCAGACTGCTTGAACTTTTATCGCTACATTTTTCTTCATGCAAATGTTAGTGTCAGCATACCTCTGGCTCCTTTTTCTTGAATATAAAGCAAAATAATGATGATGTATTAGTCTATGTATCCCCGTCTGGAGAGTTCAGCAAGATGGTGATTTCCTTTATTATGTCTCATGTCTGCTTCTGTTGTGGGGCAGTTGTAAAAATAGTCTCTGTTGCTTCTTGAGGATTTAAAAAAAAAACTGCCGTGGTGGGGGTTTTAGGCGAGTTGATTTATTTCAAGAGTAGAGTAAAATGTCATAAACGCCAGCCTTAGATAAACAGGTTCAGGCGGTGCAGTGTGATTTGGTATATACATTAGACATATAACTGAACTTTGACATCTTGTGGTAACCTGAGATTTTTTTACATACAATATCCAGACATTAGGACTACAGATTGCAATATATTAAAAATTGCAATTTCAAAGGTTGCTTTTGAGTAATTTAGTTTCCTCTGTAAATGACAAACAACAGTTTTTACACAGAGGACAAAGGCTTATATAACTCTATGGGAATTTCTGTTTTTGGAAAAAAAAATCCAAAATGTTGAGCAGTATCAGTATTTGTATTCACAAAGTTGCCAGATCAATCTTGTGCCATAAGGTAATTTCAGCTGACAACAATCACACTTTTGTTATTGAATAATTTCATTCAATTTGAAGGTAATGTAGGAAAAAAATCACCTTCATTTATTTGTGCTGACTTAGTTTATGCCTGTTTTTGTTTCATATGAGTAGGGTTATATATATATATATATATATATATATATATATATATATATATATATATATATATATATATATATATATATATATATATATATATATATAATCAATTTCATTGACACTTTTGTTTATGTGCATTTGTTTCCTTTTGAGCTTAGCTTCTAGTTCAGCCATAGATAAAAGGGCGATTGGGGTTCTGTTAGTGATAGTGAGTCTGTCTTGTGGCCTGCTCAGACCTGCATAAGCTGATTGACAAGCAGGAATCACAGTGGTGATTAGGCCTTTCTTGAGCTCCAGACAGGGTTTGACCCTTAACCCTTAGATCTTGTCCACACAGCTGGTTTTGAACTGCACAACTCAAGTTACCTATGGTCATTGTGGGACCCAGGAGCTAAAAAGCCATGCCATCTAACATTTCCTCTATTCATTTATCTTTTTTCAGTTTTGGGATGAACCATGATGGCATTGGGAACTCTTGTGGTACCAAAGGCCATGAAACAGCCAAACTGATGGCTGCTCATATAACTGCCAACACCAATCCATTTTCTTGGTCTGCCTGCAGCAAGGACTACATTACCAGCTTTCTCGAGTAAGTGGAGAGATCCCAAAGTAAATGCTAAGAATATGAGTGGTTATGCATGGACATTTAGCTTATTTTATGTTCCCATATGTGATATAGAGTAAGTCTGTACTTATAATCCACAACAACTAGTCAGTCTCTTTTTGAACCCCTTTGTGGTAATTTATAATGACTCTTTGCCTTCCTCCTTGGCCCATCAGAGCAGCCAATATTTGTAAATGTGGTTTATAGTGATGATTAGCCCAGCTGCCCCACAGTCAGTCCTCCCCTGTATTATGGACCGATCAATGAAGACAAAGTTTTTAGGAGGTGGCATAGGTTCCAAGTTGAACAGTGACATTGGGCAGACAGACTCACCACTGGTTGATCTGAACAGGACAAAGTGATGTTCCCCTACAATGGTTGATATCAGTCTTCCAGTTCAACTTCAGTTCAAAGGCCCACTTGTAAATATATAATAACTCACATCTACCGATATATTACTCTTGTAAGGAACGGGTAGCTGAGACAATGACTGTCAGAATTTAATGAAGACTTTTACTGCAATGGCAACTGTCTACACACAATGTGATGTTCATATGTGCCTAAAACCATTTGCAAATATAACAACCCTCTTCCACTAGGTCATCTATATGAAAGTGGAACATACTGTTTATCATTTTGTTCAGGGAACTAAAGTTTAGGCTATGGGAAGTCCATTCCATTCAGTACAATATCATTCAATCTGAGCCATGCTATGAAAGACTTCCTGTTTAAACCATTTCATTTTTAGTGGTCCACATTGTTTCTCCGAGTTATTATTTTGAAATATGACTTTAGAATGAGAGTTTGGTTTGCATCGACCAGTTCAACAAGGTTTTGAGTCACAAAAAGTAAAACAACTTTACACAAAAAGTACAAAATATTAGCTTTTAGTTGATTATAAGCTAAAATGTTATCTTATAAGACTGCAGCCTGTGCAAGCTTATACATTCACAAGTTTATGGTGAGACCCTCCAGGAGAGATTATAAAAGTGGCTGCGGTTGTCAAATGATGTTTCCGCCTGAGAGCTTTGTGGGCAGCACTTGTGGTAGAGATGACAGTGTTGTGTGCCAGGTTTCAGCCAGCATACAAAGAGCTGCTTCTCCACTTCTCTGTTGGGTTCCTGTCCGTTTTTGGCTCAAATATCTAATGAGGACACTGCCACCAAAAAGAAAATAAGTGCTCAGTTTTCACTTCTTATATTTTCTACATTTTTCTCTGGTGCTTGTCTCCATGAAGATTGTATCGCTTTGTTTACAATATTTTACAAATGAACACACTTATTTATTTTCAGTGAGACATGTAGGCAACTCCACTAGTTACAGGTCAGATCTTTGAAGAAGCAACCTTGCTTACAGTAAGAATGCATGTTTTCTGTAATTGAATACTAAATGTTAAGTGTATACATTTATTTGTCATACTGTGAGAAATTCCAATGTACTACACATTGTCCAGGACATTTGCATTCATACTGTGCCACCAGCGGACTAAGGACAAAAGTGCTTTATTGGCCTGAAAATATGTTTAACTATAAAATAATCATACAATGTATATCTCTTCCTTCCCTAAGTAGCACCTTTTCTGTGATCTGCTTTGGCACTCAAAGGGTGTCCCCTCAACACCTACCACTTGCATGATTTCAGTTGCAGTCTCATAAAGCAGAGCACTACGTTATTGTTGTCACTCTGCCCACTTTTCCTTTCCAGAGTGTGGAGGCCATTCTGCATGTAGCAGCTGCCACAGCTGGAAATAACAGTGTTATAGTAAATACTTAAGGTCAGATTCTCCTTCAAAGGAATGTGCTGCCTCAGAAAGAAACAGTAACCACTATTACATTCCTCTTTCTTCACCCCAGCAAGAATTACTTCAATTTTCTAATAAATAAAACAAACACAGAACACAACTGTGCACATATTGAACTGGATTAGAAGGAGACAACGTTTCAGTACAACATCTTTTAAGAGGAGTCTACCTTTTTTAAGTTGTTCAAACTGGCACATTTTGAAATCACTAGTTCTATTTTTTTCTAACTAGTATTTAAGTTCAGGTCTTATGGAGGGTAAACTACTGTCAGACAAGCCAAATTAGAAAGACAGCCACGTCACAAGCACTTGACAGCTTCTGCATTTATCAACAGATGTAACTGAAGGAGAGATAGTCACTTATAAAGCAACCTGTCTTTTAATTTTTTTTCTCCCTGGACCAAGCAAATAATGACTCTTTGTGTTGGTAATCAATGTTATTTTGAGTTTGTATTTTTGACAGCTCAGGTCGAGGGACATGTCTGGACAATGAACCTCCAAAACGAGATTTCCTGTACCCAACTGTGGCCCCAGGGCAGGTGTACGATGCAGATGAGCAGTGCCGCTTCCAGTACGGAGCCTCTTCACGCCAGTGCAAGTATGGGGTAAGAAACTGAATGTTTTAATGCTCTTGTCCCCATTTATCTACTCAACCTGCGTTTAATTTATTCAGTATTAGACTCATAGTTGTTTTCTAGTTATATTATTACCAATATATATGGCTAATTTATCATTGTAAATAATTGATTAAATGGATAATTGTTTGATGACGTTGTTGATTAATACTGATACATCTGACCTAGTGTCTTATTAACACTATACTGTATCCTTGATATGTCTCGTGAGATGATAATGATTTGCTTGCCTGTTTAAGCTCTGTACATGACCCAGGTAAAGCACACCATTTGGTCTATATAGGCAATGCTGTTTTGTACATATTTTCAACAAAGATGTTAAAAATTGACAAGGGTCAAACATTTATTTAATTTCATTTATAGTATTTCAAAGTAATCAAATCAATGATGTATTCTTACAGCATCGGGCCTCATGTCAACACCTAAACAAAGCCTTAATTCAAAATTCAGAAGTTTGCTCTGTCTGGGTAGTGTAGTAGTCCAATAAATGCTCAGGGCAACTCAACAGAATAGTGAAGGCTGGAGGTATGAAATACAAACATCCTTTGATGGTTATATTAGTGAAGCCCATACACAGCCTCTGCCTTTTTTATTGCCAGCTTGTTCTCTTTTGTTGTAAATCCATCAGGTCCTCATCGACATTAGTTAAGGCCTGGGCCACTGACCTTTTAACAGGGCTGGGATAGTGAAAGGAGCGGCGGGGTGGCTTATTGAAAGCAGCTGGCAGACAGGAGTTGCTGTACTGTGATAGTGGCAGTTTGCCGTTTTATTTAATCTGGATAGACTCAAGGAGCTTCACGTCCATGGCATATTTACTGACCTCCAGGGTCAGAATCTCTGCACAGCTTCATAACTCTTTTTCATTGGCTTGTTCTTCTACCATACACAATAGTCCTATAAATGCCTTTGAAGTGGATATGTTGGATGACCCAGTTCAGTTTAAAGGGAAATATAAGAGCTGTTCTTGTAACATGTGTTCACTTTATTGGCTTATTTATTTGGGGGCAACTTAGTGCTGTCTTCCCACTTTGTCTTACACACTCCCACCATGTGGTAATCTAAAGGCATTCTCCTTATTTCCCAGACGAAGGAGTAGAGGGGAGATGTTTATCCAGACCACTCAGTAATACCTCAGATATTTGTTGGGCCTACAAGTCATCTTTATCTCAGACTTGGGAGGCCTGTTGCTCTATCTTGATTTCCCCCAAGAAGCAGAAATGTGATTTCTTGAACTGATGTCACAGTCCCGTGAGGTAAAAGTGAGCAAATATTAGTCATGGTGTTGATCCAGTAAACTCTTCATTTCTCATGCAAGAACATTAAGAGCACCTATTGACCCCATGATGCAAAGCATATGGACTATTGCCTTGGTGTATAGCACTCATAATGTGGTTAAATTAAATTTGGAGTTGTACAAATGTTTGCAACAATGCTGTTTGGGTTCTTGTTGAAAAAACTGTCACCAGCTACCAATAAATGACTGCCATTCTTTTGAACATTCTGACTGACATAATTCTGACCAACTTGCTCTTGCCTTCTTTCCTAGGAAGTGTGTAGAGAGCTCTGGTGTCTTAGCAAAAGCAACCGCTGTGTCACTAACAGTATTCCTGCTGCTGAAGGAACTCTGTGTCAGACTGGCAGCATTGACAAAGGGGTAGGTCTTTGTCCAAATTTCACTCAAGTGCAGATCTCATTGCTATGATGTATTGTATTCCCTGTGTTACATACAAATGTAGGTAATACTGTTAATACACATGTCTCATTACGTTCCTCTCTGTGCACCATTGGAAGTGCGGCACAGTTACCCATCAGGCTGCGGGTCATCTGTCCCTGTTTATCGCGGCTAGGTTAGGGGAGACAGTTTTAACGTGGATTACAGCTGCCATTGTCTCTGGATGGTCCGAGGTCTAAAAGAGTAGAATAGAAGAGTGTCACGAGCTGTCATCCATGATTACGATTAGCTCAGTGGAGCCTTTGAGGACTGGGGCCAATGGATAGGGTCCTGGACAACATAGGGGGGCCCAGGTTGAGCTGGTTGCTTTGGAGCAGTGCCCTGTCAGGGACAGCTTCAAAGGAATATGAATGTCAGCCATTTCTCACCCAGCGTGCACTAGAAAGAGGCCACAGAATTGGGGGAGCTGACGATCAGGGTTCATATTAAGAAGAGATAACTTGGAACACACAGGAAGAAAAAGTTTAGCATAATATCAAATTTTTATCCAAGTGTTTAGCTTATATTTGATTTGTGCTTCATCAAACATTGGATAATGGTTCTATCCAAAGCCAGTGCATTTCTTTTAATGGAGTGGTTATCACGTCACATCTAGAAGTGCAACATAAAGAGGACAGCAGCCCAACATAGCCCTCACCTTAACCCACTGACACAAATGAGAGACAAAAGAGCATGTCTGATCCCCTCTGAAACTCTGAACAGCTTAGCACCAGGCTTACAGCACTGCAGCAGATTTACACACGGCTGTTGTCTGTGCATAAAACAATAGAAGCGAATCTGCTATTGGAAAACAATGGTTCATAACTAATGTTGGGACTGATATTATGCTAAACTGGCTCAACCATTGATCACTCATTAAAAAAAATAATAATAATACATGAAAAATCTATGTTTAAAGAACTCTGTTTCATGCGCCCTCTGCTGGTCATAATATTACTTTTAAGCACAGAAATTTTCTCTTAGCTATTGCCATATATATATATAGTTGAAACCAGAAGTCCATTAGGATTACCAAAATAATTTATATTTTGCTAAATGCCAAAATAATGAGTGAAAAGACAATTTTTCATTATTTTCTTCATAGTCAGAAGTTTACATACAGTAAGATTACTATGCATTTAAACAATTTGGGAAAACCCAGATGATGATGTCATGTCTTTGAAAGCTTCTGCCATTCTGATACCAACATTTGAGTTAATTAGAGACACACCTGCGGATTTATTTCACGGCACACCTGAAACGCATTGCTTCTTTGTGTAACATCATGTGAAAGTCAAAAGAAATCAGCCAGGATATCATGAAGATATTGTGGACTTGCACAAGTCTGGTTTATCCTTGGGTGCAATTTCCAGATGCCTGAAGGTGCCACGTTCATCTGTTCAAACAATTACATGCAAGTATAAACACCAAGGGAATGTCCAGCCATCATACTGCTCAGGAAGGAGACGGGTTCTGTGTCCCAGATGAACGTGCTTTGGTCTGAAATCTGCATATCAACCCAAGTACAAAAGCAAAATACCTTTTGCTTGCTGGCTGAAGCTGGAGTCGTGTCGTTATCCACAGTAAAACGAGTACTGTACCGACATGGGCTGAAAGGTCACTCTGCCAGGAAGAAGCCATTACGCCAACAAAAACATAAAAAAGCCAGATTACAGTTTGCAAATGCACACGGGGACAAAGTCCTTAAATTCTGGAGACATGTCCTGGGGTCTGAAGAAACTAAAATTGAGCTGTTTGGCCATAATGAGCATTGTTACATTTGGAGGAAAAAGGGGGAAGCCTGAGAACACCATCCCAACTGTGAAATAATGGGGGTAGCAACAACATGTGTTGTTTTGCTGCAGGAGGGACTGGTGCACTTCACAAAATAGATGGCATCATGAGGAAAGAACATTATGTGGAAATACTGAAGCAACATCTCAAGACATCAGCCAGGAAATTAAAGCTTGGATACGAATGGGTCTTCCACTGGACATTGACACAAAGCATACTGCCAAACTGGTTACAAAGTGGCTTAAGAATAACAAAGTCAATGTTTTGGTTCTCCTTATCTCAATCCTTTTGCAAATTTATGGGCAGACCTAAAAAGGCAAGGAGCAAGGAGGCCTACAAATTTGGCTCAGTTACACCAGTTCTGTCTGGGGGAATGGGCCAAAATTCCTGATATCCAAAACGTTTAACCCAAGTCATACAGTTTAAAGGGAAAGGTGCCAAATACTAATGAAATGTACGTTAACTTCTGACCTTGAAGAAAGTAATGACATTTTTTCTTTAAAAAATCCTTCTGGATTCTAAATGGCCTAAAACAGGAAAAGTTTTGTTTGATTCCCTGTCAGACAGTGAGAAAAAAGAGTGCATGTATCTTTTTATATAGCGTATGTAAACTTCTGGTTTCAACTGTATATGCTACAGTAACTTGTCCAGTATAACTTTAAATTCAGAATGTCTATATGTTTTTCAGTGGTGCTACCAAGGAGAGTGTGTGGCCTTTGGGACGTGGCCTCAGAGCGTAGATGGAGGCTGGGGACCCTGGTCCATATGGGGCGAATGCAGTCGGACTTGTGGCGGTGGTGTGTCCTCGTCCATGAGGCACTGTGACAGCCCAGCGTAAGTAGGCAAAGTAAGCCACAGCAAGCGGAACACACTCATTCAGGTCCCACCTACAGGTGTATGGGCGAGTATCACATTGTGGGGACTAAAATCTGTATAAACACATGGGACTTAACTTAACAAAGTTAAGATATGTGTTAAAAAGGGTTAGGCATGTAGTGACAATGGTGGAGGTTGGGATCGGTCTTCAAGAAATGAACATAAGTCAATCTAAAGTCATCATGACATGGAAACCCAACTTGTGTGTGTGTGCGCGCGCGTGCACGCATGTGTGCGCATGCATGTGTGCATGGATGCATTTTTAAGGAAATGTTTGTAATTTTTGGAAATTAGTGTAAATCGTAGTATAGTTTTTTAAAGCTACCATCTGTAAGTTTATTAGATTTTTTTTTTTTAAACCAGTAGATGGCAGATGTGGAACCCGTTTCCCCTCCCCCCTTCCCTCGCTGTTTAGTTCAGGCTCATAGACCAAGTGCTGCCACACTATCAGACAGCAGTAAAGTAGATAGCATCTAGTAGTGAAGAGTGAGAATACAACATGGTCAGGTCGATTTATTATTTTTACATTTTGGCCTAATTATTGTCATCTCACAATGTCAATTATAAGGCATAGCTTCATAAGCACTGACTTTATAAACTGGCGTCAACATATGACCATAGTATTGGTACAACTTGTGTGTTCAGATGTTTTTCTTGATTAAAGACACTCAGCAAACACAAAATACATTTAAGTACAAAATACACTCAACATATTTAGTGATGCAATGTTTCATTTACTTGTAGTTTGATCACTAACTGCTGTGTCTGGCAGCCCATCAGGAGAAGGCAAGTACTGTCTTGGAGAGAGGAAGCGTTACAGATCCTGCAACATAGATGTGAGTATACAGCTTCTCCTCCTCATTCATGTATTATTATGTCACCTTTAAGCTTTTTACACATACAATGCAATGCAGGTGTGGTTTCATATTAAACTCTTGACTGAATCTTGCTACAGCACAAGCTCAACTGCTTCTTTGGTGGTTGATTTATCTCTTTTTTTTTTTTTTTTTTCTACTGAAAATTCACCATACGTATTCCAGAGGAGTACCTATGGCAAAAGGAATGAAAATAAATGGACACTATGCCACTGCCAAAATCTTCACAGTACTGACTGTGAATCATATTCTACACCAGATGCAGTGGTGCAGAATAACTGCACTATTCAGGTCTGTTTTCAAATATCATTTGTTTTCAGGGCTCCCACCCTTCCTGTTTCCATTTCACATGGCTGATATTGAAGATACAATAAATACAGTAACAATCAAAATGTTAAGATCAAGAAAAAAGGGGAAAAATGGAATCCAGGAGTGGGCTACTTTAATTATTTTATTTGAATTACATTTCAAGGGCCCATATTGCACTATTTTCTGATCTATGTTATAATGTTGTTTCCTCATCAAAAACATACCTGGAGTTGTGTTTTGCTTCATTCACACATTTTTAGCACACAGATCCTTTTTAGTTCTTCTCTCAAACAGAAAACACTCTATTCTACCTTGTGATGTCATGTGGTAATACAAGAAGTGCTCCACTGTGTTTTTAAATGTCATACACCTTTGCTAGATTCATTTGGATGATTTTAGCCCTGGAATTGCTGATCTTTACTGAACAAAATGTAAAAGGTAGCTGTTAACTTAAACTATTGCTTCATGACATCACAGGGTGGAACAGAGCATTTTGAGCTTTGGAGATATAAACAGACTAATAATAAAAGGTTGTGAAATGTGTGAATGAAACAAAACACAGCTCCAGGTATGTTTTTGATGAGGTAACAACATTCCAACATGCCTAAACGCTCTCAAGAGTCAATTTTCCGTAATACAGGACTTTTAATATTACATTTAAACTGATAGAGGTTGGGCAGTGTTTAAGTGCGGATTTACCAGGCTTCAAAAATCCTGGTGCTCACAACTGTCACTGAGAATTTATTGACATTTTAATGCATTTATTTGAAGATTTAAAGATTTTTTTTGTGGTTGTTCACAGTCTAGATATTACTGCTACATAATTTGTTTGAATGATTTTAGTTTAAATAGCTTTACCTTTTAATGTAATTCTACCTCCAGAATTCACGTTGCACACCTACACAATGAAAAGGGAGGTTTAGTTCCTCATGGCCCACTTTCACATGGAACACTTTCTGCATCTGAAATACAGCTTTGACACTGGCGCTTTTATTTGTCCTTAGGGAGAGTGTTTTGGGTTTCTTGGGACCTTTTCACACCAGTAAACTCTCTTTATACTTTTATTCCCTTGTTGGCCTACCGTCGCTGAGAGAGGTGCCAACTCAGATAAGCCTTTCCAGAAAAGAAGACCCTGCTACCGCCTGCCCTCAGACTAGCCTCTTCTATTATGTGTTGAAATTGTAATTATTCACCATTAATACCTAACAACAAACAATTCTATCATCTTCCAGGATCAATGTAATGCTGCAGTTGTCTTATTAGCTTGAATGTACTGTACTCATTATGTTTTTCCTGTGATACATGAACATATTTTTATTGTATAATTGTTATACTTACATTGCATACTTTATTTCAGGCATGCCCTGTAGGGTCTCGTGATTTCCGAGAGAAACAGTGTGCCGACTTTGACAGCATGCCATTTCGAGGGAAATATTATAACTGGAAGCCATATACTGGTGGTGAGTTTACTTAATTTTAAGATTGCATGGTGACAAACTGCAATGGCAAATGCATGAAATACAAAGTGTAGTACATAACTTTACTTAACTTTTTTTTTTCAATTAAAGCATTTATTTATTTATTTTTGTTTTGTTTTATGAACATGATACATACAGTGAATATGGTCATATCCAACTTCTCTTATTTATCTTGTCTCATACAGGTGGTGTCAAACCCTGTGCTCTAAACTGTTTGGCTGAGGGATATAACTTCTACACAGAGCGCTCCCCAGCTGTTATAGATGGCACTCGCTGTCAGGCAGATTCACTGGACATCTGTATCAATGGAGAGTGTAAGGTATGAAGTACTTCTATTCTTAATGTTATAAAAAGGGCTATTGAAAAGCACTGCTATTGCAGTATGAAATGTGATATGTTGCACTAGTCCACATTTTAACACATCCAGGCGCATTAACATTTGAAAGAACTGAAACATCACCTACAAATGTATATATACAAGGATGTCATGTGCATTTAAGAACATGTTTGTAGAGGTCTAAACTGCAGTGTTAGCAGTTATTTTAACACAATTGATGGTTTCAGATGAAGGGCAAGAACCACATTTCCTTATTGATTACATTGTGCTTTGCAAGGAAATATCCAAAAGGTAAATGTGCAAATGTTGAACTTTTCATTTCTATTATTGACTAGACCCAAGATCTCTTTTGCATTACAAAAGAAGTTGCATTTTAACAATATTGATTTTAGCTGCCTGTAAGAAAGTATTATTGTCCTGTATATAATGTTGTGATGTCATCTGAAACTCAACACAACCTCAGCAAACAACAAAATGCCCTGTCTTTTTGGTGTTTTAATAATTGCAATCTTTTTTAATGTGCAAATTGTGACCATTCAAATTATAATTTTGATTTGATTGTGACACATACTTTGCAGCCCTAACAATAACACAAAAGTTCCGAGCAGCCAAAATCTGTACTCATGTAAAAGCCATTGATTGATACCATTGATTTACTTTAGCAAAGGCACATGTTTGTAGAAGGTAATTACTTGAGCAAGAGAAAAGGTAATAGTTAATAAAAAATGTTGGGGAAAATACTACTTAGTATAAGATACTCTTTGGATCTGATCACATCTGATGAATAATTTAAATTGAATGTACTGGGAGAGACAAAACTTTAAATGATGCACAGATTCTTGTATTTTCAAAATATAGACGAAGAACTACCATTTTGACAAAACTTAATGCAACTGAGTACTTCCAGTGCTGGATAGAGGATTTTACGCAAATAAGAGTTAGGATTGCTCAATATCAGTTATCGGCCACAACAGCAAGACAAATATCAGAAAACAGCATCACTTCTGGACCATCCCTGTTTAAGAGTACTGTTCCTCAAGTAGAAGTACAAAGAAAATATGTTTGAAAACTACTCAGAGTACAATTTTATTTATTTTATTTACTCAAGTAAATGCACTTGAGTATTACCCACTTCATTTTATTTAAGATGTTGATGTAAATGATTCAAATAAGGAAATTAAAGTCCCTTAATTACTGGTAGTTTATATTTAAAACAGTCTGATTATGTATATCCTTATTCTTTGTTTACTGGAGGTATCCCTGTATAGTGACATGCCTGTGTTGACTTTGCATGTAATTTGAGTCATGTTTTGGCACCAAATTCTCTATTTAATACCCACGTTATTACATTAGTAAAGCATGATGTGTGTAGGAGAGTGAATACTCTCATTTAAGGAGCATTTCAGGTTTATTTCCAGACTCACTCCAGCATGTCTTTTATTTTATAAGCTTGCTTCTCAGTGATAAATCTCTGGAACACTGTCTGTTTGGAAGAAGCACAAAAACTGTTTAAACCACTCTGGGTGCACATGTGCAGAAGAAAGACAAAGGGAGAGAACTAGACCTAGCATAGAGGTATGTAGCATAAGCTAATGTTAAGGTCCAATTTAATACCTTTTGAGATATATTCATTCTCTGCATTTGACCCATTCAAACTGTCAAACTGGAGCAAACTGTCAGAAGTAGTGAGCCACTGCCGTATAGCACTCGGAGACCCATCTCCAGGTCTTGTGCTAGACTTGACCAGGACCACCTAGCTGGAGGATTTTATCTCCTGTTCATGTTCTAGTTTGAAAAGGGGAAAAAGAGAAACTGGAGTAAACCAAACACACTTTATTAACTGTGGTAAATTGATAAAATGAATAAATAATGGCATTTGTTTTATTTATATTAATTTTTTTTTTTTATCCCATCATGATATAACCAGATTATTAAATCTGGAACTTGAATTCTGCATATATGCCTTTTTATAGCATGTGGGCTGTGACAACATCCTGAGCTCAGACGCTAAAGAGGACCGGTGTCGTGTATGTGGTGGAGACGGCAGTACTTGTGAGGCCACTGAAGGACTCTTCAATGAGTCCTTACCCAGAGGAGGCAAGTATTTGGCTTAGTATGGTATAGATTGGAACATAGTTTTATTTTAGTGTGGTTACTGCACTTGGCTCACACTAGATAATTAAATAAAATGTATTTTTTGGCAATGCAACATTTGTCCAAAAGCCAGCATAAAGAGTGCATATCAGGAGTTCAAATGGTAACTATTCTTATCAGTATATCAATACAAACCCACAGTACATTTTGCATACACAATAAACTGTGGAGTTGGTATGAACTGTAACATAAGGTCATCTACATAAATGAAAAGACAGAAACATGCATATTTCTCCTTGTATGGTATGGCTAGTAAACCATCCAAAAATACAGTGTGTGCATCTATGCGTGTGCGTGTGTGACCAAATAGCAGAGGGGGGTTGTTTTGTCCTCTGGCAGAGTTGCTCTGTCCTTTTTTGGCTGATTTGGAATGCATTCTATATGTGGTTTTACCTCATGACATGAATTATGAATGTGTCTGCTCTGTGTTTTGGAAAAAGTCACATTAAGGGGATAAAGTGGAGAAATACCACCTTGAAGGGTCTGTTCTTCTCTTGTAGGCTACATGGAGGTTGTCCACATCCCAAAGGGTTCAGTTCATATTGAAATTAAAGAAACCTCAATTTCAAAGAATTATATAGGTAAGTAAAGACTGAAATGTCAATGGATTAGTTATTTGAAAGACGAATGGCAGTTATGTTTATTAAAAAAGACTTAGTTTAATGTGATCACAGCTGCTGTTAATATTTTAAGGATAATAGGTTTCAATAGATTTTGTAATAGCAGAAAGTGAATTTGTAGGATGAAAGCAACATTGCTTGAAATGCTATTCACTGGTTTAATTATATTAATTATCTGTATTTTTTCAGTTTCAGTCCAAATGTGTGTGTTTTGTTTGTATGTTTTTTACTTTCAGCTGTTTCATATTTGCTCTACTTGTGTGGGTAAACCGCACAGATTCCTGCAGTTTCCTAATGTCGCTGTGGAAATGCAATTATAGACAAATTTTTCATCTGTTGCCCAATCCAAAATAATAAAAATACACAAAATACACATGTGACTGTGTAGGCAATGACATTGAATTGTATACTGTGCAAACTCAAGTACAAACTTGAGTCAAAACACTTACAGAAAATATTTGGGTTTCTTGTGTCATTATAAAACACAAAGAGCTAGAGTGTTTTTAGAGTGTCTTATTCTTGGTGGATGCCCCTGGGGTTGCACGTTAAACCAAAAGAACTGACAGATTTGAAGAATTGTTGTGAATGCTACCTAGTCCACCATTGAAGCCTTAGAATTATTCATGTATGTCAAAGATAAAAAACTGGCTGTTGTAATCAGTTTTGATGTGTGTAGATGTCTGAGTCATACCCTGCAGTGCAGAGGTTGAATCATTTCTGCTCATTTTGGCCCAGTTGGTTTGAGTGAAAGAGGATATTTTCAGATCTGTTGTGCTTGGAAACCTGTTTTGTTTTGGCAACCATGCAGTCTGGTATTCCTGAAGTTAGCTGAGGCTTTCACCTGAAGTGTGTTTTCTTTCTCATTTTACATGTCTGCACATGTCAATGTCTTCATTTCCAATGCTTTTGCTCAGTCTCTCAAAAGGATACAACACAGGGACTCTGTGACTTCAGAGTATACCTGAAAAAGTTGATGATTTGGATGAACTACAGCCATGACCTCACACTGTAATCATTGTGTTCACCTGCTGCTTCTGTTCAAGGTGGACACTCTCTCAAAGGAATTATTGTCTCTGATTTTCTAGCATTGAAATCTGAAGGTGATGACTATTACATCAATGGAGCTTGGACCATCGACTGGCCAAGAAAGTTTGATATTGCAGGGACAGCCTTTCATTACAAAAGACCTTCTGATGATCCAGAGTCTTTGGAAGCTCTTGGACCTACCACTGACAACCTTTTTGTTATGGTAAAACATTAGAATTCTTTACAACTTACAATACAGGTGATAGATATGAGCAGTCACCAGGCATAAAATAAATTCAAATTCCATTCAATAAACAAGCCAAGTCTTTGAAAAACGAAAAGTGAACATGAATGTTAACAACTTTCTGTTCTAAAAATTTACTATTCATGTGTTTCAGTCAAATACTTCCTTCCTGATTTGAAGGTTCTTGTGTGCAACACAACTTTGGACTGGTGCTGTGCTAGCAAATGCTATTTTTGACTTATTTTACAGTCAGGTTAAGGTTAGAGTTAGGTTTAGGAACAGGAACTTTGGTTAAGGTTAGGGCATTGGGACAGGTTTAGGAACCAGGTTTTGACAGAACTGCATTGGAAAAAAATAATTTTCCCCATTGAAAAGATACAATTTTTATTTCAATTGCTTAATTACTCCAGCAACGGTCTTAATTGTGGTAGTTGCTAGAGCAGGACCATTGCCATAGCTTGAAACCCATGAAAAGTACAATCCTGTTATGTCAACAGTACATCTAGCAGTCACCTGGATTTGCTTTGAAAAGTTAATTTACCCTTTAACTAACCATTCTTCCACACAATCCTTAGATTTTTAGTTCAATAAACCAAAAGTACGAGTTCAGTTTAGTTTTTAGATGAACAATTTCTGGGTAAATTATGTATCTATTATTATGTAAATCTTTCCTATTAGCAGACATTAGGCAACCATACAACATTTAGTACATTGTTGAAAATACCACACACTGCCTCTGGGAGTTGTAACCAGCCCCCAAGCATTAGACCCTTTTCTTGTTGCCGGTGAAGATTGCTCTAGTCATACTTAATATTGAGTAAGATGCCCCAAACATACTCAAGAGAATATGAAGGTAAATAGTAAAATGTGTGATTATGTATAACAATGCCTTGCAGGTCCTTCTGCAAGAACAGAACATGGGCATACATTACAAGTTCAATGTGCCAATTCAACGAACAGGAAGTGGTGATAATGAGGTGGGCTTCTCGTGGCACCACCTTCCCTGGTCTGAATGCTCTGCCACCTGTGCTGGAGGTAAAGCAACAACCTCATTTTGTAGATCAAGTGTTTGTGGATGGAACGAGTCCTCAGAACCTCGATGTTTTCTAGGTTCAATCCAAAAAGAAATGTTGATCTTTATTTATCCAGGACAACTTTATATGGTCACACCAGACCTTTACTTAAGTCAAACATGACAGTTCTAAAGACACAATTGAATGCAACCTCAAATATAACCAGACCTCTGTTAAATACAATCACCTAATCCAGGCTATATATATCATGACAAAGTATGGCATAAAATAAACACTAAAATGAGTATTTAAAAATTGTGAGCTGTATTGGAAGGCAGGCACAACCTTCTACTGCTCTAAACAGCCCTGTGTATTGTTGATCCAAATGATGTAATTTGTGTCTGCTCTGTGTCTTGGCCTTGCCCCAGTTGCCAGCTATGATTATCATTCATGGAGTCAGCTCTGCTAATAATGAAGTCTTGTCCATCATCATAGCAATAAAAGGTTTACTCTGTCTTAAAATCATCAACTCCTTTACCTCATACTTCACCATGCCATTCATCAAGTCATGTTCCCACACAGATGGGTTGACTTTTAGTCCAGGCATATCACGCACATATATATTCTTACTGTATCTTATTTCAGTTGCCAGACAAGGCTGTGTTAAATTATGTGTCCCATGATGGTCCAAAGAGACCCATTCTGAGGTCTGACATGTCTGCACACTAGCAGTGGGGGTGTGACACAGAACTGTAGCACTAACTCTCTAGGTTGGAAGCCAAAATAAAGTGATCAAAATTATAATGATGAAGTATCCTGCAAAAAACTAAACTTTGCATGTCTGAGTGAATTGCAGACAGTAATTTTGCTTTAAACTCTTACTCTAATTGATTGCTAGCTGTGGAAATATATAAATATATTTTTTTAATAAATCATTTCCTCTTTAGGCTCCCAGAAGCAGGAGGTGGTGTGCAAGAGGCTGGACGATAACTCAGTGGTCCAGAACAGCTACTGTGACCCAGACAGCAGACCTCCAGAAAAGCACCAAACCTGCAACACTGAGCCCTGTCCTCCAGAGTATGTACAAATGCATTCTCCTTATGCAGGAATGAAAGCAACGATAAGCATATTGCCAATATCTCATTTTGACTAGATATTACTCATATCTGACTATTTTTACTATTGTAAAAAATTGCAGTGCTCATAAAATGCTTGCTTCTTGTAAAATCAAATTGGATGAAAATAATGATTTCAGATACAAAGTTCAGTTTTTCAGAAAAAAACATGTTATAGTTTTGGCTACTTCTCTAATCCTTGAGGTAATCTACACTAAAGAAATGTTGAGAAATATGAGAAATATTGGCACTCAGTGGTAAATATGACAAAACACTTGGAATTGTTTAATTCTCTGCTCACTACTAAAAAGAGAAATGGCTCCAAATACAAAGAATTGAACACATTTCCAAACAATGGCCCATTTTCAGCATTTGGCAGACATTAGCATCAGTTCCTTTAACCTTGTTCTAATGCAGACTTTAGAATTGTTCATACATGTATTCATTTCTGTCATTCATGTCACATAATGGTACTATTGATACCTTTCAACTGGTGTCAAACTAGGAGATTCAGTTTTGGTTAAAAGTTTGTAAAAGAGTCAAGTCGAAAAACTACAAACTTACAAACTACAGTTTTTTGACCAATGTCTGTCTTTGACCAATGGAATTCCACACCCACCTTTTTCATGGATGATTCATATCTTATGGTGGACCCTGGCAAAGGCTGCCATTATTTCTTGAGGCAATGTATACAAATGTAGTGAGGTTTAATATAAACTATAATTTGTGGCCATATATCTATACAATCAGCTTAGCGTGTGGACTATCTAAAGAAATGGAGATTCGATGCATTTGCCAAACAATACAAAACCATTCAGTTGGTTGTTTGGTTGGACTTTTGCCATTGCAATTGCTAATAATGTGCTATTGAGTTTTACTAGTGCATAACAGCTACGTCTACAGTGTGTGTGGATGTTGCTGAATAAAGGCCAAATAAAATCAATGTGTAAACAGGATTGTTTCAAATAGCAAGGACCTTTACAAGTTTTGGCAAAGAATTCTTTAGCAAATGTTTAAAACCTGTTGTTAATGTTGTGCATTCCTGTGGATGATGTAATATTTCAGAGGCTGGATGTGTTTAGAGAGCTAATGCTTTTTTTGTTTTGTTTTTTTGCATGGAACTCTTTGGTTGTGTTAGTATAACGTAGTTGTGTATTCTAAATTTAGTGTTATAACTAAAGATTCCCATTGATTGTCTGGCAAAAAGTAAACTATTTGTTTACATTTTTGTGAACAATATTTATTTGTTGAAGGAAATAAATACTGTATGTCCACCAAGATATTTTTTAAATGTAGGATATTAGCATATCTGTCTTGTTTTTGTGCAGGTGGTTTATAGGTGACTGGTCTGATTGTGCTAAAACTTGTGATGGAGGAGTCCGGAGCAGGACGGTGGTGTGCATCAGGAAGATAGGTCCTGCTGAAGAGGAGACGCTGGCAGACACCCACTGTCTGACTCATCGACCAATTGAACGAGAGTCTTGCAACAACCAGTCCTGCCCGCCAAAGTGGGTGACTTTAGACTGGTCTGAGGTGGGGATTTTTGCTCGACACACATCGTCTCATTTTATGATGTTTTTTATTCATTCATTTTAATTTATTTTTAGTGCACACCTAAATGTGGTCCCGGTTACAAACACCGCATTGTTTTATGCAAGAGCAGTGACCTGACAAAGACCTTTCCACCTGGGCACTGTCCAAGCCACAACAAGCCTCCAGTTCGAATCCGCTGCAGTCTTGGTCGCTGTCCTCCTCCTCGCTGGATTCCTGGAGAATGGGGACAAGTATGTAGTACCTGCTTAAGTACTTGGAGGGATTACAAATATGGCTTACAAATGTGGAGAAACCCAGGTTGTTTAAGTGCATAGTTGACATAAATCAAATTTGGATGACAAATGGAAGCCTAGGCGTACCTCTGGCATGTGGGGCTGTGACACCAGCAGACATGGATAAGCTCGGGTTGATAATATCCCTCTGACTGTTTGAAGTTTATCTCAGCGCTGCTGCTTCTAGGAACATAACTTAGTGCATGGCTGAGAAGCAGCATTCCTTTGCTGTTGACTTCTATACAAGTGGATTGCGTTTTCTAGATGACGCCATATACGTGCGTCATAGATGTAGTGTTTACCAAAAGTCAAATGACTTTTTGAATTTTTTTGGTATTTCAAAGTGTGTAAATCTGACGTTGCCTTTCACCTCTCTTTTGTGAATTTAAAATGTGAATAGATAGACATATTTTAACTCACCCCATACAGCTTTGCCCATATGTGTTTATAAACAAAATAGATTGGTGTTGTAACTTTGTGACTTCTGTCAGTGGCAGTAGCAGTTGTAAACAAATGACCTTCTTTTTAACCTCAGCGGTCATGTTTATATATTCAAGAATACAACAGCTGGATTCTGCACTTTCTCCAATGCAGTGGACATGAGCATTTCATTTACTCTACTTGCAAGTCTCAGGACTGCTGCTCTAAAGCCTCGTGTCCAGACATTAGAAAGGAGAGATCACTGCAAGCTATAGAGCTCCTGGTGTTTCAAGCCAAAAGGTCATTGGTTCAAATCCCACTTAACTGTCATCATTGACGTATACCATCTGTCATGGCCGACAGCAGGCCCTAATAATCATTCTCTAATTGGGAAGGGATGAAATACAGGCTTGCTGATCCGGCAGTACTCAGCGAGGTGACAGAGAGCTATGCAGATCTTGCATTCGAATGCCTCTTTGTTGATATTAAAACACTGATGACTGACAGCCAGGTGCTTAGATCCATAGGCCTTAATTGGTGAGATATCGACCTCCTTTGTAGTTGTTGTTTTGTTGAAATGATGTAGGCCTCAACTGGAATGTGTTTTATTGGTCACGTTTCAAACATTCATTTTATTGTATTTGGCACATGCTTAGAAGTAATTTAGAAAATAGCAGGTGTGCAAATTGGGTTGTGCATATGAAATGTGTCAAGAAACTTAAATTTTATGAGAAAATGTATAACATTAGGTCATCTGTTGATTAGTTTGAATGTGTGTGCCAGAGGGGCATTTCTGGACATGTCCCCAGTTTACCTGCCCATGTTGACTTTTACTGTCAAGTGGAAATTCACTTTTTCATTAGAAATTATTGTCCAGCATGCATGAATGCTACTCTGTGCTTATTACAACTCTAAATATAAAGCTCTTACTTTGTTTGTTAAAAACCCTTCTGGGGACAGACATTGCGAATTAGCCTTGGCTATAAATATTGTAGTGTGTTAAAAGTTTAATGTCCATTTTTGTCCCTATCATTTAAATACATCAATTTATTAAAAATAAATATTTATCTAAAATATCTGATCTACATAGTAACTATCCACTTTGTTTTTACTTGTTGCTTGAGGTCACTGAAAGATACTGTGAGGATTACTTTAGCTGAATTAGCTGGTCCTTATTTACCTCCTTTAATGACAGCCTTGCTGATTGCTCTAATTAGGTTTGTCATGTATTTCAGTGCTCCGCTCACTGTGGCCTGGGCCAACAGATGAGGACAGTGCAGTGTCTGTCCTACACTGGGCAACCCTCAAGTGACTGTGCAGAGTCCCTCAGGCCAGCCATCATGCAACAGTGTGAGAGCAAGTGTGATGCCACACCCATCGCCACCGGTGACGGTAAGACCACCACACCACAGATATACTTTATCAAACCTTACTGGCACTCTGTACTCTCCACTGCAGGAAGCAGGGTGGCATAATGACAAATTAGTGGTTCATGTGTTCAAGTTTTCAGTAATTTTTTCTCAATGCTGAAAGTTGTATGTTTCACCCATTTGCTATGAACCATCAAACAGGCTCTGCTAAATACCAGCTACATTAATCTTTCCAGTGAGGATGGCCCCTGGTCAAGTGATACAGTTCAGACCTGTATATACACTTACACATGATGGATGGCTTTTCAGATGTATAAAGAAAGGCCTTTCAATTAGCCTGAATGGAAAACGTGAGCAGCGTTTACAGGCTTGCTAATGGGATTAGCTTTAAGCTAATTGTTCCTTTACGAACAGCAGTGAGGCAATGTCTCGTTTCATTTGGCTCTGCAAAAGCAAGAGCCAAAGCCTAATAAGGGAAGACACTGTGATCGTGATAAGGCATTTAAAGCACTGCTTGACCACCATCCAGCAAGCAGTTTGTGTGCTCAAATGAGTGTGTCTTTGTGTGCTCAAATGAGTATGTATTATTGGTATGGCAGAAAGCCCAGTCAATGAACAAGGCCAACATCAGTCTCTGCTTGTGCTTAGCCTCCAAGTTTAGTTACAGAGTTCTATTTTGTGGAGGCCTTGGGGAAATCCAAGTCTCCTAAGAAATCAGATTTTAAAAAATATAGGTATGAGGTTACTTCACTCTGTGTTTGTATCCCTTATTTAATCCAGATCATTTTTCTGTTCTTTCAGAGTGCAAAGACGTAAACAAGGTAGCCTACTGTCCGCTTGTTCTGAAGTTCAAGTTCTGCAGTCGGGCTTATTTCAGACAGATGTGCTGCAAGACATGCCAGGGCCACTGACTTCTTCAGGACAAAATCAGGAGAAGCAAGATGGACTGTGGACAATAGAGGGAGGTTGGTGTTGCAATAAATATGACAGAAGAACGAAACGGAGTTGACTTCATCTGGAGCAAAGGCAACCAGAGCAGTGGTTTGTCTGTGATTCTCCTGCCCTCCCTCAATAACACAAACCACTGCTCAGCCACAGCGCTGACTCAAATCTGTTTATTTTCACTTCTGTGAAGTGGAACTTGGAATATTATTTGCAGACAATGTTCTAAGTTTTATTATTATTATTATTATAATAATTATTATTATTAACATGATGCTAGAGATCCTCCATATTTGTTTATAAAAGTGCTGGACACATGGCTCGTGGAGGTGATGGGAGCCCATAGTGAACATTTTGGGTTACTATTGTTTGACTGTGATGTTAGCATGTTGGCATTTAGCTTTGGTGCACTTTTTGTGTAAATACTATGCTGTTGTCTGCTCAAATACCTGCAAAGTTGCAGAAAATTCCAATCTGTGTACTGTATATTTATTCTTATGTCCAAAAAGAGCCAAGATGCCTACTGTCTAAAGGGGAATGTATTATGATTATGACTTAGTGATATGTGAGGACCCTATCCTAAAATGAAAAATAACAAGCATATACTATCTGTGTATTAATTGCATACATTTGAGAAGGATTACACAAAACAGAACATTTATTTGACCAACATGGAAGCAAGAAATTCCATTGACAGGATTCACTTTGAAGGATTTATTCTGAAGGACCGAGTGAAGCCTGGCGTTATTGCTTATCAGTTAAGAGGCACTAAATATTCCATATAAGTTACACAATGTATTCAAGGATGTCACAGAGCACTTCTCCATCATTCCTCAATCATTGGTGCTTTGTAAAGACATGTGGTGCTATCAAACAGGTGGCTGGGAACGAGAACATTTACTTTTAGACAGTAATACCCTGTAATTATTTCTATTGCTAAATGCTGGTCATGTTTGTGTTTTATTTTGTGCTATACCTCACACTGGGAATTGTTTAATAATGACATTTAACAATTACATTGCATTATGTGTTGTAATGTACAATCTCTGACAACCTTTCAGTTGGTCACAACAGTCCTTGGACATCTAAGCGCATATAAGGACTTCATTGGAGCTGTTAAATGTTGTTTGCTGCTGCTACATTTCTGAGGCCACCCTCAGTAAGACGATGAACAGATATCGACGAGGTGAAGGGGAGATACTGCAAATAATATTTTTACGGACTGCCAGTAGGATATAAAGCCTCCATAAATCTCTCAAACTGGTCCTCGGTGCTGTGAACTTGGATATTTGAATGTTGCTTATACCTAAGTGCAAAGGAAAAGTCATGTGATTAATTCTTTATATTTTATATTCAGTATTAATGTTGGTACACTGTTACTATGTTTTTCAAATGTAAATTATATTCTAATTTATTGTGTTCCCCATTTGTACATTCATTTCACTGCATATAACTGAAAATAAGCCTTGTGAAATATGCAGTGATATTGCCCCTCACCTACATTTTAGTAGATTCAATTAAAGGAGCAGTCTTCAAAGAATGTATGTGAAAAGGGTTTTTGCTTTCATATGTGTAATTCACAGAGGAGTGTTTGTGTCATAGTGGGTACCCACTTCTCACAGCCAGAGAGCGGAAGAGAGACACTTGTTCTTCCACTCAGATCCCGGATTGAGAACAAGTAGTGGCATAATCCCAGGACTCCATTCATACGTGTTACGTCAATTTAAGGTGATCTAACTTGATGAAGAAATTTGCAGTTGTGGAACAGTGAGAAGTTAACTTTAAAATAATTTCCACTAGTTGAGTAATCATGGATTGAAAGTGTCCAGTTTCAAAACACTGCCGTTAAATGGCAAACTTAAATTACATTTGGTTTAGTTTCAAAACTTGCACAATTCAAGACTTTCCAAATTCCCGTGTTCAAATTACCTTAATGATTAATACATACAGTTGAATGTAGTGAAGTTAGTTCTAGGGCTTGCTCTCTCCCCCTCTGCCAATGATAAGAGGTGTAAAAAGGATGCGAAGCAGATTTCTTGTAGTAATGCCAGGATTTCACACTTCAAAAAGATTACTGACAGTGAAAGAAACCACTGCTTGTTCTTATCAGCACCTAAATACATCAAAAGCAGAGAAAGCTACTGATAACACACTACATTTGGAGAGAGGCTCAATAATCTACAATATGCCCCACGTTGGTTCCATTTTATTACACCTAATCCCAAAGACGTGCAGCGCTGTAGGATTACCGTACCCTTAAGAGGCGTGTGTATTCATATTGCTCTGTGAAGTTTATCAAAGCCATAGTGTTGTAGCACTCAAGACACTGTGCTGACAGGATGCACTGCAGTGGGACAGAGGTGCGGCTGAATGAGAACATGCCCAGAGTCTGACAGCCTGGAATTCTGGTCCAGGATGGAAAGGTCATGACCCCTAGCACCTGCTATCTCCTGACTTCTGTTTGGGCTCAGTGTTCATCCATGCCACTCTTCTCTTAAGCAGAGGCCCACACTATGAGCAAGATCAAAGCAGGAACAGGGCAACAGCCAACCCTTCACAAGAATAAGTCCCATTCAGAAAAAAAAAAAAAAAAAAAAACAACACTTTGTTTCACAATATTATATAAGACACTTGTACACACTACAGGTTTTATCAATTAGCAACCACTTTTCACCAAAACTAAAGAACCTGGTATAGTATGTGCTGGTATTATTAAGAAGAAAAGTGAAAAAGAAAAATGCAAGCAAAACAATAAAGGATATCAATACAGTTACTTTAATCATTGTCACAATGGTCTTTTTAACTGTTTGTCACAGTAAATAAAATCATCATTTATATGCATTGATAGTGGAGTTCTGGCTGTGTGTGCAGTAGAGGCAACAGTACTAAGGGGAGAGAACACTCTAGGCTACTTGGAATAGTTCAATGTTTCATGAAGTTTCTACAGTAAAGAACACAAAAGCAAAACAAAAAGCTCTACATAACTTTTGCTATATTGCACCAAGTTGCATAAAAATTGGCCAATTTGTGTATTTTGTGATGCATTACTATGATTTTTTTTCAGTGTCAACTTGTCCTTGTTTACTGGCATAACTTTGCCTATATGTTTTTTTTTACTTTTTAATTTAGTTTTCATTCTTTGGTGTTGAGAACCCTTCAATTTTTTGTTTTTGTTTTGGTGTCTGTTTGAAAATTTTCATATTTTTCTTTTTACTGTGTATCTGCCATTATAAGGTTATGTATGTGGACATTTGTACATGAGTCAACACTGAAGACTAGTGACTTCGATGTTTGAAGTTAAAAGGATATATGTGTGTTCTAGAGGACTTCCAGACTGCAGTGCATGTGTTTGTTTGGGAGTGTGTGTAGGGGTGTGTGTGCACGTGTGTGGGGGTGCGCGGGTGTGTGTGGGTGTGTGTGTGTGTGGGAGGGGGGGGGGGGGGGGGGGGGCGTGTGTGTGTTTATACACACATTTTGAGGTGTGTATATCTTTCATTATTTATGACACTATAGATAAACATTGGATATTTATTTTTTGAAAGCATAGTAATTGCACATTTATTTCACTTGATACTTGTTTTCTCCTGTCAATATGTTAAAATGTGTTCAAAATCTTACAATTGACTTTTAGAAACTTGTAAACATCCACAATTTATGATTTCCTAGTGTTATGTCACTGCAACCAATACATTTGTGGTTATAATGCAAGTCAAGGGGCATTAGGGGAAATATTTTGTCCAAAAATATAAAATAAATCAATTCAATGTTTGATAAATATTTTTAGGACAGGAGTTAAAAAAGACAGTCATGAAAAAAAAATTGAAGAATACCTTTTACCTTGTAACAAAGGACCAAAGGTATGATATTTTCTTTTATTAAAAATGTGCAAAAACAAACAAAAAAAAAAGTCAAAATCAATGCTGGCACTATATTACATCCCAGCCTCTGATAATCCCAACACAAACAAAATTATTTTACTTGAATGATATAGAAATAAAAAGATATAGAAATCATTTTTGACCCTGCACATAATTTAATACGTTCACAGACAAAAAAAAAAGGCATTTAAAGGGTTAAAATGTCAAAATATTATATTTTTTTGGTATGTTTGGTTTGGGCTGAAGTAAATGAAGGTATTGGTATAAAAATGAGAGAAAAGTTTGTATTACAAAAACATAATGTGGTAATCTTTCCTATGTTTTTGTGACAAAGCCCCACAGGTGTGATTATTTTAAAGGGGTGCACAAGGGTTAAATAGATCCATGTGGGACTCATTCTCTTATGTGGGGGTTTCTCAGGTGTGTAGGTCACCTTTGTGAAAAAAAATCCACTCCTCTTACCATGCTTTCCTCTGCCAGCATAGATAAGAGCATATAAGTGGATTAAATGCATAAAAGATCAATAGCCAATCACTTAAGCTAACAAAATAAAGTCAGGGATGTTGGCTCTCTGGTGCACGCGCCCGAGGCACACTGCGACTCGTTTGGGTAGAATACTATGAGGACATCCTTTCTCAAGAACATTATGAAATCCATCAGGAATGAATTATGCTGGGATATGCTGCCCTCTCCCCAACTGACTACTGCTAATAAATGGTAGTGTGCTAATGAGGACAAATGATAATGGCTCTGTAGCCACAGTCTTGTTCAGTACGCTGTCCACTCCCATTGTAATGCTGCTGCGCTATTTCATCTCAATTTCATAGCCTGTGTGTCCTTCACTCATGTCAAGGAAAAGATGAATCCTTTTATAATAAATGCAATAAACTGTTACCAGTTACAGCCCAGGTGCTGTGTGTACATCATGTGAAATGTAATTGCATTTTTTTGTTCAGTTTCTTTGAACCCATTTCATTTTGTAGAGTATTTAAAGCAGCTTTTTGTTACAACATTCAATTTTTCAATTGAAGGCACTGCAACTGATTGAATTATATGAAAACTATTAGTATGTACTAATGTTTCCTTTTGACTTGGATTTGCTTTGAGAGAACATTGGTTGTTGAGCCTGAGTCACAGGATTAGGTGTAAATATTTTATGTAACTTGGTAAAATGCATTTGCCTCAAATGCTGACAATCTACTTGTGCTAAAAAATCAGAGTGAACATTTTGTAATGGAAAGTGAAAAAAGTCCTTCAAACCATAGATCTATACCTTTTATATTTTAAATATTTCTAGTTGGGCAAGTGATGTTCAAAGTCTAATGTTCAACCTTGCCTGGCTGGAGTGTGTTGGCATTGAGGCCATCTGTAACAAAGACAAATGGACCCTGCTCTGTCCTTGGACACCGTGAATGACCAACCATTAAGCATGAAAATCCTTTGTGCCTGTCCAAACCATCTTCTCTTTGATCCTGCAACACATCAATATCCCTTTTATGCCAACTTTCTTAGGCTCACCTTGCCTCTTAACACACAGTCCATCCGTCATGAAGGGAATAAGAAGGCAGAGACTCAAGGGTCAGACATGTGAACAGCTCAAAACATCCCTGATCTTCAGATGTCTGTTGTGTAGTAATAAGGATAGAGTAACATTAAGTGATTCTAAAAAGGCACACATTTCAGTGCAGCAATGGTTATGGAGGAGTAGCATGATAATGCTATAACTAAGACTCCTTACTCTATGGAGACAGATGGCAATGGCATGTTCATTATACCCATTGTGGCTTTGATGAGACATTACGACTTAACTGATCAAGGATTCATTAGCACAAGCCATTTGGTCCTATTTGGAACATATATGTGAGTGCAAACAAGCTTGACCACAGGCACTGAGGACAAATAAAAATATCTATTGATTAATCAGTATCTCTGGTGAAATACAGACATCAGTGCACCTCAAACAAGTCAAAATGACGTATGGGATGTGCTTTATAGTAGGCTTACTAAGGCCGCCTGACACAACAACAACGTCATGGAACACTGAGTGCCAAGGCTCATCACAGGTCGTAGTGGTTTGACTTTGGTTAATTCATTAGGCAAAAATAATAATAAAAATACATACACTGATGAACTCTAAACCACAGAAATGTGGAAAACTTGATTCAAATAGGTATTTTTTTATTCATAGTAAATAAAATGTACACCAAATGAACGAAATCAGGACAAATACAGTTTTTGAACACTTTTATACTGATTAAGCTAATTGCCTAGACACAGCTGTCTTGTGAGCAGATATCTTTCCATCACAGATTAAAGGAATGGTATGTGCACTCAATCCAGATGTTTGAGCCAGATGACAGTTCAAAAAGCATGATAGCTTCAAAGTGGAGCTCTTTGGATGTTGTTGTTTGACCACTTCTTCAGTCACAGAGCTTGGATAGGACCTGACCTCTGACCGTGACGCCTCACCTCTTGGCCTTCTTCTCCTTCAGGATTTTCTTACTCTCCTCTCTCCTACGTTTATTGACGGGGTTACGTGGGTCGTAGATCTCAAACGTGTCCTCGTCCTGCATGTTGGCATCCTTCACTTTTCTGGTTTGCTCGTCAAACTGCAGAACATGGCCCATCCTAAATCAAGAAGGAAAGATGGTGTTCAAAGGAACACAACCAAAGATTCAGTAAATCATTACTGCAAGGCAACTTTTTCAAAAAACATACATCTGCTTGTAGGAAGCAAATATTGAACAGACTAAAACCAAGGTCACATACAACAAGTTTGTCGCAGCAGACAATACAGAACTCTCAGATGCAACAGAGCTCTCTTAAAAAACAGTCTCATCCCCACAGCCATCAACACACAAAACTAACTGTATACAATGTCCTCGTATTGTGATTGTATGACTGATACGTGTCCTGTCAAATGGCGTTCCTTTTGTACAACAGTGAAAACAAATCTTACTGCGGCGACTATAAAGTAACTAACTATTTCATGGAACTGGAGGTGTTGAATAATAGCTGACATTATAAGTGTTCTCGTAGCCACTTTTATGAGACTTTTAAAGAGAAAGAATTCCTTTAGTGAATCCACATAACGAATGGACAGCATCAACGTCAGGGATCAGATTTTAGACTCAAGAGGCTACGCTGGGGTTTCAGTCTCATGTCTACTTAACATCAACACTGGAGAAAGGTTAATGAATGCATTCTCCAACTGCTTAAATAGCATATGGTGCGTCTGATCAGTTAATGACTTGGTTAAATTGAAATTCGTCTAGACTAAGCTGACAGGTGTTTACATTCACATCTGCCTGTGAGATCATTAACAGGACATCTAATGATGCAAGCAAGTGTTGAAATAAGACAGGTGCACACTCTCAAACTAACTTTGGCCCATCATCTTGGGTTATGATCAGTATTACAGGATTGGAGGGACACAGAAACCTTTATTTTCCTTCTTTTTTTAAACACCCATGCACAGACATAAAGGAGTAATAGGCAGTAACCATAGCCCCATTACGCTTTTTGTGTTAAGATGTTGTATGTTCGCCTTTAAAGACTTTTGAGTCGTGGGGGCAGTCAGTAGACACAGATGGAACGGTTTACCTCCTTTGGCCTAGACTTGACTTCCACTGTCTGACCTGCAGTAACCCAAATTCTGTTAGCACCCCTCCTAGAATGGCAAAGATTTCCCACTGGTGTTTTTCTGGGGTTTCTATGATATTATCCTGCTCTACCTCCTGATCCTACCTAACGGAGGCGTCACGGCGAGGTGTCACCGACCAAGGTTTCTCTCAATTCATTAGGGCCCTACAGACAAACACAGACACTCACACACACAGAGGGTATTCTAGAGACTAATGGCAACTACAGATTTTGTTTTTCTTAAATCTCTCACACGCTGGCACTTTGCTCGTATTCACACACATGGTATTCATTTCAAACTTTGACTCGTGCCGTTTGCATTTGAGATCTTTGGTGAAAAACAGAATATGAGTAAAACACAACGTCAGGCCTGATTTCCTGATGGCTAATCTGGGGTTGTGGTCAAAAATCCCGACCTCGTACACACGTACATATTGGTTGAACTTTAACACATATTTGTCAGAAACTGAGCATGAGTATTCCAAGCAAATTTATGTATGAAGTTTCCATTTCCTTCATGTTCTTTGGTATTTAGGGTTATCTGATCTACACAATGTTACTAAACAACTTGTAGGAATAATGACAAAAACAACACTTAACTGACCATCCTTTGTCGTCATCATCCGCTAACTCCTCCACGTCCTCCTCTGGAGAGTCAGTAATGGCAGAAGACAATTTGGACTTAAAAGACTCCAGGAGGGCAAGAGTCTGTAAAAAACAGTTATTTATACTTACGGCATATGACATGACTCTTGAATCATTTAGGACCAAAGATAAAATAAACCAGCAAATGTATGTTCATTTCTGGTACCTGCTGTTCTCTACTTGATCCTTTTTTCTTTTTTTGTTTTCGGAGCTCCTCATATTTTTTCCGTCCTTCGAGGTATTCAGCCACAGCCTCACTCACAGGCTTTTTCTCTGCATAAAATAATAACATTTACTGATATTACACATAGCATTTGGTTCCAACAATTAATCAAAATAGAAAACATCTGATGAGAGTCACGAGTCAAGAGTAGAGATAAAAGTGAACCATGCTGCCCAGCTGTGACAGCTGCTGCTATAAGTCAGCTGAAAACATGAGCGTGGAAGGGTGAGAGAAGGTCCTCACCAGGTCCTTCTTGTGTGCTCAGATTGACATGCTCTGTGTGACTCCACACTAAAGTCAGCCTGCAGGACCTGAATGTGTCAGACAGCAGCAACCCCTCCCTTTATCTTGCTCAAAGATGACCCAAATTACTCCTTCCACATACTGTATTTTTCTTTTAAAGATGATCTAATAAAAGAGATTACAGACTGTATGTGCTCCCTTAGCATTATAAAAAAAACTAAATTGAATTTTACATTTTAATTCAACTAGAAGCTGATTTTTAAACCAGCTGAAGCAGAGCAACAACTGAACTCTGAAGTCAAATAGAGTGCACATTTTCAGAATGCATCATGTGACAAGTGTGAAGAACAGAACACCTTACAGGAGCAAATTATGGAAGGTTTGGTATGTTTTGATTTATGAGAGCAACAATTGATCTGCTGTCTCCCTCAATGGCCTCCTCTGTGCAGCCTCTACTGCAGCCTCTGGCTTAATGAACACTGACTGATGATGCCCTGAGGTCCCACACGAGGAACACACATCACCTTCTCCAGCTGTTGTCACTAACTACTATCTGTCTGTTTGATGGCCTTTCTTACTACATTCCTCCTTCAACTGTCTCACGTCAACAGGGTTGAGAGAATCCAACAAATCAAGAGATCATTGTGGCAGCAAATTCTGTTGTACATAAAACAGTGTTTTGGAAGTTCATTTTAATTTTAGAGTATTGTGCTTTCACCATCTTTTCAGTGAGGGCCACTTCAGAGGTTTGTGACAAGGGTCCCAGGTCAAACCTAAGACAGAGCTTAGCAAAGGAGCTGAAGAGTGAGTAAAACAAGCCTCATCGACTTCTAAGAGTTTGATTATTTATTTACACCACTACAATTTTACACTCTATCAATAATATTCAAGTTTCTTCAAAATATTTGATAGAATATACATTTTAGAACAGGGTAGGTAAGTATTCTAAGAATTTGCTGTTACAATGTGTGTTAAAATATGCACATTTTTTTTTATATGTTTTGTAGTTAATATCAAGCTAGCCAATATCACAACATCACTACTCACACAATGTTAAAGTCCTCTCCCTTATTAGCACATAACATGATTTCACCATGGGCCAAAAAGTGGTGGTATTATTGAATTACACATTTATATTCTCAATTCACTTTCAGCCTCATAATTAATGTATATATGTCTGGGAAACCAAACACATTATTAACTGGTAAGAACAGTTTTGAATTAACCTGCTGATATTTATTTTGAAGTAAAAGAAAAATATAAACTCTGTCAACTGGACAAAAAGTATGAGTGAAGACGTTTCGCTCTTCACCTAAGCCACTTGAGTTCTGGTCAGATTACTGGTGGACGTGAAACGACTTCACTTTTTGTTATATTTTTTCTTTTACTATGGATCAGATCTGGATGACTGAGGGATTACACAGATATTTGTTTTGAAGCCAAATTTATCCATGGAAAAATGTTGACCATTGTGGTCCATTTGAAATCTTGGCCTAAAATGTAAACACAACTTTAGTTCATAAGTCCAGTGAATAAAGCATTCGACTTATGGCATCACACCTGGACCAAAAAAGAAAGCCTGAAAGGCCAGATCAAACACTGTAAATGTGAATGCAGCACCTGCGTGCTCACTCTGAGAATGCAGATCATCATTACACTTTGTTAAGACTCACGATAACTTTTTCAGAACAAAATGGTTCGATACAAGTATTTATTTGACATTTGTATGCACGTACCCTCTTTGATTTCTTCTGAGGCAAGTTTTGAGCTTTCATCTTTCCTTTGTTTAATGGCAAGAATCTCTTTTTTCAGCTGACGCACCTCTTTCCGCAGTTCATCCCTGCAGAATAGAAAAAGAAAACAATAATTACTTAATTAATTCATATTTTAGTTGCTCATAAATGTTAAAACAATTATCAGAGAAGCAATTGTTTTGCTGTTTTTCAAAATTGATTAAAATGAAAGGCCCTTAAATGTATTGTTGGGTTTCAAAACATTCTGTTTCACTAATCTTTGAAAGTTCATTAATTTTATTGTGGATAAATGCCTGTGTATCATCTTATTCTAAATAAAGCAGTTTTTGTATTGAATGTGACAGTAATAATTCACATCTTTCCAAGGTGTGAAGCATTTTCTTTATTTAAAGTCACCAGGGACAGGTCTAGGCAAAAGTAAAAGGTGCTTTCCAATAAATTCATGAACTTTAAGCATATTGCAAATGTCAAACTCAAATGTATAGTTTATGCTTCTCTGGGTTCATCTTTGGGGTTGAGCAGTCTTACGTTCAAAACACCTTGGATGGAGTGCACGCTGCAACACGCTGCCATTTGCAAAATAAGTGCCGTGTCCAAGGCAACAGCCAAACAATTGGCTCCACTGCTCAAGTGCCAATAAAGAAAAAGAGACTGGAGAGAACAGGACAGGCCTTAAACACCTGTTTAAGACCCACCTAGGGCCTAGGAGGGAATCTCCCCACAAACTCTGCTCACCTGATCATGACATCCTTCTTTCTAATTTTAAAGAAGCTTACTTTTATACCTCAAATAAAAACTTCTAAATCCTAATGCTTTGTCACAATCTTTTCTCTTTTCTCTTGAGACAAAACAGCATTGTTTCTGCTTCGTAGTATATTATTCTTATAAGGTTATAGTATACTTTATTGATCCCTTGTGAGGGAAATTCATTCTCTGCATTTGACCCATCCTTCAAAGCCACTGGGGCAACCTGTCAGGAGCAGTAAGCAGCTGCAGACAGTACAGCGCTCAGGGACCCTTCTCCAGATGTTGAGCTAGGCTTGGTCAAGACCACCTAACTGGAGGATTTTATCTATTGTGCATGTTTTGGGTTGATGGGAGAAACATACAAACTCCGCACAGAAAGGCCTGGCCCAGGAGTCGAACCGGGAACCTTATTGCTGTGAAGCATGAATGCTAGGTACCATGTTACTATAATTGATCTTTGCCAGATATGTGAAAAGCATGATACCCGCGGCTGTACTGTATCTACATGGTAAAGTAAACAAATGTCTACAAAAGAAAAATGCATGACTATCCCAATCTTCACTGTCAACTGTGGTGTTTAGGATTTCTACAACACAGTACAGTGACATTTTGAAATGGGTGGTTTTCATTAAGAAAACTTTAAATTACAAGCAGTTGGGAGAACACATTTAATACTTATAGCAAGTAATTCCAAATGTTTTAGATTGGTTTAGAAAGCTATGCTGCTGACTGAAGAAAAATTGGGCACTCATGAAGAAAAGGTTTCAGCTGCACTATGATTTAACACAGTGGAATGTATATTAGAACATAAAACACCTTGCTCATTTTTATTGTGAATCCACCTCAAGGATGAAGAAGCTGATTCTATGGAGTCCAAGTTCTTTAATGAGTGAGCAAGTGAGGTGGATGAATGTGCTAGAATAACAAGATGGCTGGGTGAACTCTCCTCAGGGGGTACTCCACAACTTGGGCAAACGCCAAGCAGAACTATGCACACTAAAGGAGAAGTCCAAGCTCAACACAAGAATTTGCATGACTTTGCAGAGCGATTTGAACCCATTCAAAAACACTACTCCCACAATGGACAAGCTAAACACAGCTCATCCGTTTGCCAATTGCTGACCAGATCCTCTGACCTTGTTAATATCCTGATCCAAGGCAAATGATTAAGTTCATGCTTTTGTCCTTCTTCTTAACTAAGATATAACTGTATGAATCCTTTTTTGAACAGGCAAGTGCCCAATACAGAGCTCACATGCTGCGCTGATGTGTAAACATGTCAGGTCCAAAACATACACAATGCTGCCGCCAAGAGCTGGACTATTTCAAGACATTTTCTTCACAAAAACATAACGGAGCACTTTCTTGATCTGCCTAACCTTTTTCTCAGAACACACTTATTTATGACTGATGACGAGAGACAGGTGCAGCCAATTAATGGACACCGACACATGGTCCACATGATTAAAGTCTAGTGTTTTATTTAAGTTACACTGCCCTGTGAATAACAAACTTTCTTCAGGTACTATTTCAAAAGTGGGGTTGCTCATATCACAGCTATAATGCATTTCACAGAATAAACCATGTATTTTAATTGACTGATTATTAACTCACATTCACAAAACATAGGACAATTTCAAACATGTTTTTCTTAAAAGCAGATCATAAACAACATTAATATGATGATTGAGAAGTTAATTGGTCAGGTAATTGGTCAATAATAACCATTTTATTAGCGTCACTCTACCGGTGTCATTACAGCACTACCTGGGTTGTGTGCAATTATATATAAAGCATTAGTGGTCTTGTGTAATGTAAATAACAGGAAGCTGCACTCAGTCATTATGGGGAGTCTGCAGTGACTGATGAGCGACTGGCACAGACAGTGGAGGAGCTGTTGGCAGCAGCAGCTCACTCTATGCCACAGCCATATGGAAGCGTTTTACTTCCCAGTCATGGCCTGTCGGCTTTAACTAAAATGGAGACTATCCCATACTAGGTCTGGGACTCCGATTAACACAATTAAATAAACATAAAAATGCACTTTCTGAAAAGTACATTTTTGAATAATGTGCTTTATTTGCAGTTATACCTTACTTATTACTTCTATAAATGATAGTAGTGATATTACTCCCTTTAATGCCCTCATTTCTGCATTGTGACTGGTTATTAGCTGCAATATAAAAAGCAACTGCAAGTCTAAGGTAAAGAAACAGTCGGGCCTCACACTGCAACAATACCCACATTGTCCTGATCCAACACCGTACTCTCCTGCTCTTTGATTCACTGCCAAGACAAACCACTGAGTTGGGTTACAGGTCTTGTAGCAAAACAATCGGTGTTTGTGCTTAATATACTGAAGTGAGCTGCCCTGGGCTGCCTGTCACTCAGCAAGACACTACTGACAACAGCCCATTCTTTGTCCTCATTAACATAAGTAGAAATAAATACAAAATATTACATTTTCAGTGTCCGAAGAAATATGATCTGACCTCTGTCATATTATTTAACAGTCTGGTGTGAGTGTTTCAATGCGGATATTTATCTAATAAACTATTCAAATGCATTTGCATGTGTGACTGGCAAATCACATCAGGACAACCCTAAACCACACTAAAGACCCAGCAAATCCTCCAACTTATAATTATGAGCACATAAAAAGAGGAAACCATAATTACCAGGTTCCTAGGTATAATGCCAAGTTCAAAATATTAACATTTTGAATGTCAGCGCAGCATTGAAGAGATACAAAGAAACTAATGATCAGTGAGAGTGAAAAATGCACAACAAAGCCTACAGTAAAACATGTATTCAATCCGTATTTGAAGTATGTTATTCATTCTAGAAACATCCTAAAATGATTTTAATTCAATATCCCAATGAATACAAAAAGGTTATTTACATTATAGAAAAATTCATAATATGCTTTTCCTGATTTGCACTTTGGTGTTCTTATGTGTCTTTATGCTTAAGTCACCAAAACATTTTTTGTGTATTTAACAAAGTAAAATCTTTGTTAGTCTTTTTCTTTCACAGTACATACCACTAACACCCCCATGAGGTTGTAGGTATGTTGCATCGTTGAATGGGTTTCTAACTGTTTTAGAAATATTTCTGAGACAGTACTGCCCCCTGTTGCATTGTGCGTTACATTGCATTACCTTCTGCTCGACTTTTCCCCTTGCTCCTCTTTGTCAGTGGTTTTTGCAGTATTTGTTTCTTTCTTTAGTTTATTAGCAATTTCCTTCAACCTATCTTCTTCCTCTGGAGTCAGACTTGAGCTGTCAAAGACAGAAAAAATAAATGTCAACAAGGACCAGACTCTAAACTGATTAATTTAAATTAGTTGGCAAATCCAAATCAGCACATACCTATGCACTGCTGGTACAGAGCTCAATTTGGGATCATCTTTTAAAAGGTCATGGCTACTTTTACTTTTTCCTTTAAAAGACTACACAACACAATACACAGCAAAAATGTAAACATTTTAGTTTTAGCAAAAATGCAAAACACATTTTATCCTTGAGAGGATTTAAAAAATAAAGATTATGATTGAGAATTTCAATAGTCTAAATGCTGTTAAAGAAGAATAACCAGGAATAATATTGTATCAGTCAACAGTCAAAATGAAAAGATTATTCTGTACCTGAGTAACTTGGTTTGCTGCTTCCTCCTCTTCTTCAGCTTCTTCGCCAAATGACAACAGGCTGAAGTTCCTTTATAATGAGCATTGTTATTATGTTTCATTTAATACAAATTTATATGTAGGTTTGATTCTTGTCAGTGTACCTACTTTGTGGCTTTTGATTGTGATTTCTTAACTTCTTCTTTTCTTTCAAATTTAGAATTTTTTGTTTCACGTGGTTCAATATCATCAAAAGGAGAAGATAGAACCTTATAAAATGCATTCTAAGAATTAGAAAACATGACATACAGTTAAAAAAAATCTATTTAGCAAGAAAGTGAACTACCTCAGTGCTTCTTATTTATGTGGCTTCAATGGTCTTTCATTGCAATCACAAGCAACTTCTGCCAGTCTCAGCATATTATATACAGTGTCACCTGTTACCTGTTAAATGCCAAAATTACAAATAGAAACAAAAATAATAATAAGCTACTTATAACTTTATGAATGATATTAACAGCCTTTTCTTTTTACCTTCCCAAATATGGTATGTTTATTATTGAGTTCATCAGCACGTGCCAGAGTAAAGAAAAACTGACTTCCATTATCATGTGGCCCAGCATTAGCCATGGCAACCAGCCCTCTGCGAATGAAGCGCAGCCTTGAGTGAAATTCATCCTAGAAAACATATTTTTTGAAATGATCACTCAAAAATATTTAATGATAAAAAGACTGCAGCAGCAATTTTCTGGCAATGTGTGAGAATAATACTTATATGAGTAAAACACACTAAACCATTATTCCTGGGTATAACGGTGTATCAAGATGGAATCTGACCTTAAATGGGTGTCCATAAACGGATTCTCCACCTGCCCCTGTCCCAGTGGGATCTCCTCCCTGGATGATAAAATCTGGAACAACTCTGTGGAATATTGTGCCATCGTAGTACCCTAAACCACACAGGTTAAAAAGTGTGTGAGTGCATTCACTTTTGTATTTTGTAAATTATGCCTTTAGGCTTTACACAGACAATTTGCATTGAGCATAAAGATGTTACACGTTTCAGTCCAGTATTACCTTCCATACAAAGCTGCACAAAGTTTCTACAAGCTTTTGGCGCTTCTTTTGACCACAACTCAATGTCAATGTCTCCTGCTGTCGTCTTGAGCAGAACCTGAGACAAAGAACATGAAAAGTTCCGACAAGTCTCTGATTGTGGTACATTAGTAGATATGCCCACTGGCCTACCGTACAATATTGAGTTAGGTTGAGAGCGGTTTAGTAGCTGAGTTTTACCTTTCCATTTGTTGGTGGCTCTTGGATATAAATATTGCTCATCTTCGAAGAATTTATAGAACATAAACCATAGAAATATAATGATCGTGGGGCTAATACGAACCAATATCCCGATTTTTCACAAAAAACAAAACATTACTGTTCTGTCCCATTTAGGGCGCATGTGTGCTTTGAAAATGAGGGGTGTAAAATTAAATAACATGTTTTATTTATTTTGTATAATATTGCTGTGGAATGTTCTTTGTTCTCTTCAAATTCGTAAATCACACAGCTTTACAAAGGGGGGGACAAACTACGCTCATTAAAGAATGTTCACTATGAAATGCTAATAATAAACTTTCCCTATCCCTTGGCCAAAAATATTGGTTTGGTCCATGTGTCTCATGAAAAATAGCCGTCAGAAACAATGACGTTAACCTTTCTTCGGTCCTATCTTCACCAGTAGAAAGAAATAAAGCCTACATTAATGCTCAACACTGACTGTCAAAATAATAGAAATCATAATAACATAATTACAATAGAACATAGTAAATCTAACTTTAAACAAACAATAATTCCATACAAACATAATGTATTAATTTTCCATTCCGACAGGTGGCGGTAAATGCCCCTTTAGACCCTTCACACCGCAGATCAAGAACAGCAATGGCGGCTGCATCTGAAAACAGCGCGGATCTGAAGCGAAAAGCGAGTCACAAAGATGAAGAGGCCGATGGACAAGAGGGTGATGAATGGGTCGGGCCCATGCCAAGCGAAGCTACGAAAAATAAGAAGAGAAAATGTTAGTACATTTTATTTATTCTACGACTTGTTAACCGAGTGATGATCTTACTGACCAACTAGCGAGGTTGCAGGAAGTTTTGTCTTTATGTCAATGACTTCTCACCTCATTATTAAATTATACGTTGTTTTTTTTTAGTTTTGGAATTTGAAAGTGTTTACCTGGATAATCTTCCATCGGCTGCGATGTATGAAAGAAGCTACATGCACAGAGATGTAATCACACATATCGTGTGCTCCAAGTACGTCGTAGTGCCTCGTCTTTGGCAATATTCCATGTTTATGCTTGATATATGTTTACAGCACGACCAAACACCAATTCTTATTAATTCTGTAGGACTGACTTTGTCATCACAGCCAGTCAGGACGGTCATGTCAAGTTTTGGAAAAAGAAGGAAGATGAAGGCATTGAGTTTGTTAAACATTTTAGAAGCCACCTTGGTATTACATTTTTCTTTCTTTGTACATTTTACGTTATACAGTAATTAAACCGTTTTTACATTGATCTGTAATGTATTTCAGGTGTAATCGAAAGCATTGCAGTAAGTGCTGAAGGAGCACTTTGTTGCTCTGTTGGTGATGACCAGGCAATGAAAGTATTTGATGTCGTCAACTTTGACATGATTAATATGCTAAAACTTGGGTAAGCCTAGATATTAATATCCTGATTATTGCTTATTTTTGGTAATGGTAACTTGTTTGACCTTAGGTTTCACCCAGGCCAGAGTGAATGGATTTACAATCCTGGAGATGCCATTTCCACTGTGGCTTGCTCAGAAAAATCCACAGGAAAGATCTTTGTTTATGACGGACGGGGAAGCAATGAACCAATTCATGTATTTGACAAGATGCATGCTTCACCACTGACCCAAATCCGCTTGAATCCCAAATTCAGGGTGATTGTTTCTGCTGACAAAGCAGGAATGTTAGAATACTGGACTGGTCTACCAAATGAGTTTAAATTCCCCAAGCATGTAGACTGGGAATACAAAACGGACACAGATCTGTATGAATTTGCAAAACATAAAACATATCCCACTAGTCTGGCATTTTCCCCAGATGGAAAGAAAATGGCTACCATTGCAGCTGACCGAAAAGTCCGAATTTTTAGATTCCTCACAGGAAAACTCATGAGAGTGTTTGACGAATCCTTAACTGTAAGTTTATGGTTTACAATTGTACTGTGAATGATAAGTACACCAGAGTATTTACTTTTTTTTCTGACTCATTAGATGTTCACAGAGTTGCAGCAGATGCGACAGCAGCTTCCCGATATGGAGTTTGGAAGGAGAATGGCTGTAGAGAGGGAACTTGAGAAGGTGGATGGTGTCCGTTTGGCAAACATTATCTTTGATGAAACAGGACACTTTGTCCTCTATGGAACTATGCTTGGAATTAAAGTCATCAATGTAGAAACCAACAGGTATATCTTTTTTTTTTTTTACATATCTAAATACATTCCAATACATTTTAAATTAAAACACTTTTTTGTTCAGATGTGTTAGAATACTTGGCAAACTTGAGAATATCCGTGTGGTTCAACTGAGTCTGTTCCAAGGTGTAGCAAAATCCATGAAGGTCGCACCAACTGTTGAGATGAAGGCATCTGATAACCCTGCACTACAAAATATAGAGGCAGACCCTACCATATTCTGTACTGCATTTAAAAAGAACCGTTTCTATCTGGTAATTCTATAACTAGCCTCAATATGGGCCTTTTGTCCAGTGATACAACATGCATTTTTTTTATTAGTTTTCCAAGAGAGAACCAGAGGATACCAAGAGTGCCGACTCGGATAGAGACATCTTCAATGAAAAGCCATCAAAAGAGGAGGTGATGGCTGCAACACAGGCTGAGGGTCCAAAGCGTGTGTCTGACAGTGCCATTATCCATACAACTATGGGAGATATTCACATTAAACTATTCCCTGTTGAGTAAGTTGCTTGTAAAAAATGCTCTCCACAAATGACACTTATTTCTTACAAAAAACAAAATGCCATTTCTTCTTTAGATGCCCCAAAACTGTGGAGAACTTTTGTGTTCACAGTAGGAATGGCTATTACAATGGACATATTTTCCACAGAGTCATTAAGGTAAATATCTTTATACAATTGCATATATTTGTGTAATGACAGTGGTTTCAGTTTTTATTTTCGCCCAGGGGTTTATGATTCAGACTGGAGACCCAACTGGTACAGGCATGGGAGGAGAGAGCATCTGGGGAGGGGAGTTTGAGGATGAATTTCACTCTACTTTGAGACATGATCGGCCATACACACTTAGCATGGCCAATGCTGGACCAGGCACCAATGGCTCTCAATTTTTTATCACCGTTGTACCCACTGTAAGTTCCATCATGTTCCTAATCTTTCTGTAGTAACTATTTTAAGAAGCCACATCCTAATCTAAATGTTTCCCTTTTCCCAGCCTTGGCTTGATAACAAGCATACAGTATTTGGAAGGTGTACAAAAGGAATGGAAGCTGTTCAGAGAATTTCCAATACAAAGGTCAACCCAAAGACTGACAAACCTTATGAGGACATAAGCATTATCAACATCACAATTAAGTAATGTCATGTGATTTATAGTGGTGGGTTTTATAATGGTTTCATTAAAAAAATTTGTAAAATAATCAGTGTCGTAACATTTATTAGGTAATCCTAACATATAGAAAAAGCTATGATGGGGAGTTTCAACAAGCAAAGACTTTAATGTTTCACATAATGGGTTGTAAACTTAACGTGTACCATCTTGTTAGCACTGAGGCTAGAACGTAGATTTTCCCATGTTTCTTTTAAATCAAATCCTATATGTACAATGAAATGGCACACACATTTTAGTTGCATGAGCTAACTGTAAGGAAAAGTGCATGCCACAAGTTCCGTGCAAGACACTCCAAAAATGGAGGCGTATTTGATGCAAAGTGGCTAACTTGTTCATACAAACCTCACACAAACATATTTATATATTAATTCAGTAAAATGTTTCACCTCTGTAACATAAAACAAATTCAATCTAAAATGCAATGGTTTTGCCTTTTGAAGACTACATAGAGTGAAGCACATAAACTCTTTACAATGCATAAGGGTGCCACAAAACCATATTCACATCAAGGCAAAGAACACCACTACACCTATAAATTAAATAGCCTGGCCTTTCAAACGTCTGGATAAAATAAAAGGGATCCTAGAACTACAAGTGTTAGCTGGTAAAAACTAAACACCAATAGCAAAATTGTCAATAGGACGACAGTCTGTTACATTGTGTTATAAGTAGAATGAAGAGACCCCAATTTCAATAAGCATTGGAATTGTAGAATCCTGAAAAAGTAACTAAAAATATGGAGATGTCATGACAACAGCCTTGTATAGGATTATGGACTAGCGCATGCATTGTTAGTTGAATCTGTGACTGATGGGTCTTTGAAAAATATTTACATTTTTCTTTATCAAGCCTCAATGTTCTTTGTGAAGGCGATGGCAAACAAAGCTAGGAAGCTGGATGAAAGTAGAGAGGCTGAGTTATGTTCTAATGTTGGAAATATTTAAAAACTGTCAGCTTCAGGCAACATCCAGGACCCCAGCAGCCACCAACTGTCTTGACAACCAGTCCAATCCCTCATGCAGGCCCATCCCACTGCGGGCATCACAGCCCTGAATGTGCCAGCTCCTTCCACAGCACAGTTTGTGTAGACTCAGCACCTCTGTCATCTCCTCCACAGCCACAGCCCCAGGTACATCCTATACAGCAAGAATAGGACAAAGATTTAATGTTGGAAATGGCAATATTATCTTTTCTGTTGTATACATACCTGCTTGTTTGCAAAAATAAGCAGCAGTGCGTCCCTTAGCTCTTTCTCAGTGAGTAGTTTGGCCAGTTCACTGTGTGCTTCCATTAACCTGTCTCTATGGCAGCTGTCAATTACAAAAACTACCGCTGAGCAAACACAGAGAACAAATAAGTGTTTATCAGATAATAAATTAGATTGATTTAAAGGGACAATAACCAATGCAGTTAATGCTGGGGAATACCTTGAGTGTTCAAGTAGTAATGTTTCCAAAGAGGTCTAAGCTTATGTTTTCCTCCAACATCCCAGATTGTAAATTTTAAGTTCTTGTATTCTACAGTCTCCACATTAAATCCTAAAAGATAGTTCAAATGTTTAAAAAACAAATAAAAAGTTTGGGGTTTTAGTCTTTGTACAATGCTATAAAATATACCAATTGTAGGGATGGGCTGCATGAATTCATCTTGTTTTAATTTAAAAAGGATAGTTGTTTTGCCTGCTCCATCCAGTCCAAGTGTTACT